>NC_136520.1:7651475-7653975 GCF_053919585.1 Euprymna scolopes | reverse complement strand
ATTAATAATTGGCTGATAGAGTTTGATATGGACATCTAAAATGGTCCTAATTATCGGGCTTGAAACCGACAGTACTAATGACATATCTCATCTAAAATCTTTCTGTACACAAAATACAAAATATAAATACGCTCTTATTTTTCGGATTTACGCGAAGGTAGAAACGAAATGGAGAAGAAAACCCTGAGACCTAATCATCTCGGCCACGAAGAGAGAAAGTGATAAGCGTCTTAAGTTACCGTTTATAAATTAAAACTGACAGGTGCGAGAAAGTTAAGTCGCGTGATGTTTGACCTAGTTTCACGCTGCAAGTCAGTTCTCTTTCCTTCGCTCCGTTATTCGGTGCAATCGAAAAATATCTCGAAAATAGCGCGTAAACGTCGGGCAAATTTAAGATAGCCACGATCCCCGTTCTTAAGTCGTAGATATTATGATTTAGACAGCATATGAAAAGTTTTAAGAAGAAGTGAGCGGATCGAGAAACTAGGCAAAAAAGCCTTTGGCGGACATGCAGAAAAAATGCACACATACACTAACACACATATTCGCTTTTATATATATAGAGATTATATTGTACCCCATATATAGTAATAGTTTATAAACATATTATTAATGACTCGTACGCTACGACAGAGAATCTAAAGCAAAACGTTTAACATAGGATATATTTTTTCCTTTGACTTTTTAATGGCTGAGCTATGAAGCCCTGTTTGCTACAAAGCTAAAAATTAAAATATGAACTATACCTATTAGGTTACGCAAAAGAAAAAACAACAAAAACCCCGTACTTTATTTTTTTAAAGAAAAAAACTGCGCGGTGGACGCGAACTTGCAAAAGTAAAGTTAGCAAAAACTCTAACGAGTATAGAAGAATAAAGCTCAAAGCATACACTCTGGGTGAAAACCGGTATTTATATCATATTGTTTAAATATACGATTTTAAAGAAACACTTTGGTGTTCTTATTAAAGAAGGATGGTGTTATGCCAACTATTCGTCCAGTGATACCGGATGATCTAATGTTTCTGAGTAGATCGTCGTGAAATATACTGGCAAAATCCTTAGAAATACTAAAGGATACCGCCCTACCGTCGCCTGCTTTTTACATGTTACGTTATATTCCATAGGAGATTAGAGTTAGGATAGCTGTTGTAGAACGGGCTTGTCTAAATTCATATTGTTGATCGGTCAGAAGTTAACCAACTGTAAGGTGATTGACTAGAGATTGATTTTTACGGAAAGAGGGAGGAGGCTAATGGTTCGATAATTTAATGACTCATTGTTTTCGCCAGATGTCTTGTAAACTTGTACAACAGTCAAGTACGCAACATTAGTGAATACATTTGTTGCAAAGTTAAGAGAATACGGAACGTTTTATTAACAGTACAGCGGGAGTCACATAGAGTTCACATGTTTTTGATGTGTCTAGGTTATTTTTATGATATAATTCAGCCGAGAAGAGATGCTTCTCAGATAATCCAGTGTGGTATCGGCCCGCAAAAAAGGTGGGTATGTTAGATTATAGGCCGATTGTTTTTGCTTTTTCTCTGAAGTTAAATTTTTACATTAGATCCACCTACACACCCTCCTTTAAAATGACGATTTTTATAAGTTTTCCATGATATTAATTAAGAAATTCTCATTTATATTTGACGGATATACGTATGTTTTGCGATTTAAAGCACTGTATTATGCACTTTATACCACTGGCCGCCAGATTAGAATGCACAGGGGAAGAACAAATCAAATTATATCCGACCCACATTGCCATTTGCACGTGGATGTTCTGACAGCGATTATCATTTGTTACAAATGATTTGCCTGGTATTTCGACTACCAAAATGGGCGTGTCTATTCCGAAAGCCGTTCTTAACATGGGGCTGTTGCGGGTGACCATTACGAAAACCGTTCTTGATATGAGGTTGGGGTTGTCTATTTCGAGAGCCGTTCTTAACATGAAAATGTTGCGGGTTTGGGGAAAAAACTACAACAGAAATATAACTTTAAGTTTTCTACGAGAGGAGGGAGGGACATGCTTCCACCGGGTAACGCCAGGTCACGGGTTCTGCTAATATATATATATATATATATATATATATATATATATATATATGTGTGTGTGTGTGTGTATATATATATATATATGTGTGTGTGTGTGTGTATATATATATATATGTGTGTGTGTGTGTGTGTTAATGGTGATGCCCTACACTGATGATTCCCGAAAGGATGAAAAACTAGCGTCAGTAAGTATTTATAGTGAATAATTATATATATATATATATATATATATATAGAGAGAGAGATATATATATATATATATATATAGAGAGAGAGAGAGAGAGAATGCATGACAAAAAGTTATATTCCAAAATTCATGATGTTGACCATCTTATTATTTATTCCTTTAATTCAGTTGACTTATACAATTATTGATATAAGTCTTGTATAAGTCCACTGAATCATAGGAATAAATTATAAGATGATCCACATCATGAATT
>NC_136520.1:7558975-7646475 GCF_053919585.1 Euprymna scolopes | reverse complement strand
ATAAAACAAAAAATTAAAAATAAGATAAAATCGGGTTAAAGTTAAGTTTAAGAGGGTAAATTTTAAATATTTTTAACAAAAAAAGAATAAATTCCCTTTAATGGTTCATCTCCTAAAAGTCGTATATATCATCGCCGATGCATTCATTTGGTAAATGTAGTTTATAATGATCACCCTGACAGACGTTAAAAACATTTAAAAATATATGTTTAAATTTCAACAGTATTTCTCACGGTTAACTGTGGCCGAATGGATTAGGTCCTTGCGAATGGAGTCAGAGATGGCTTCTATTACCGGGTTCGAATCTATCGACCGGTGTTTATCGTTAAACCCTGCACTGATGATTCCTGAAAGGATGAAACACTAGTATCTGTAGGTATCTAATAATTATTATAATAAATAATTATATATATATATATTGTTTTTACACGGTGGCCACCACTTATCAAGGCCCGGAAGCCACTCAGGGATAAGGGTTATTGCAAGTACAGTACGTATATATATATATATATATATATATATATATATATATATATATATATAAGGGAGTAGTCACCAACAATGTGTATTTTTTAACATTTTTTTTATTATTCCGTGTCTTGGTTTTTCAAATGTGTAAATACACACACACACACACACACACACACACACACACCCTACCCCACCCTAAAGGAAAAGAAAAAAAAACATTAGCAGAGAGATAGCGACTACAGCGAGGTCAACGTCTCCCTGGACAAGCCAAATAAAAAAAGCAATAAAAATTCAGCATACCAATGAATAATAAACACTTACAAGCCTCCACGCCTTGGAAAAACTTCAAATTAACTACGAAAATCGCCATTTTTACACATTTGAAAATAATTTCTGACGAGGACGCATCACAGACCGTCTGAAACGCGCGTAAACGATTTCAATGACAATGATCCAAACATAATTCTCAATGAAAAACCAAGACACGGAATAATAAAATAATGTTAAAAAATACACATTGTTGGTGACTACCCCTTATTTAAATATACATCTTTCTTTCGTTGGAATTTATTAACCCATTTTATATATATATATATATATATATATATATATATATATATATATATATGTATATATATATATATATATGTTTGTATATTTTGGCAGCAAGCAAGCACGTCTGATTGAACACAACGGAGTTATTCTTTTTTTCAATTTTGTTGGCTATTTTCTCTATTCGCTGAGCGGTTTTTTTTTTATTTCGCCTGGCTTGTTGTATATTATGGTGCCCAAAATATGTTGTTCGGCCATATTCTTTTCAAGAGCTTTCTATCGGTGCATCCGATTATCACCAGGAGCTATTATCGTTGTTGTCGTTTTCTTTTTCTTCATTGAGGCTTGGTGTATTTATATTGAATTTTTTTAATTGGTTATACATATAAGATAGTTATTTAATATATATATATCATCGGAATAATCGCGTTGACACACTATTTAACGTCAGATCACCGAAGTTAAGCAACGGTGAGTCTGGTTAGTACCAGATGAGGAGTCATTTGAGAATTCTGTGCGCTGTATGTTCTCTCCGCTTATCCCGGCATTTGTTTCCAGTCGTCTTGTACACACATTTCACTTGCCAATGGTATTTAACAATGCCGACTCAGGAAAGGTGTGATTAGAGGTTGCGCACCTCCTACCTTCAAAATTTCGGGCGCAGTAACCCCTTCGTGGGTGTCCATAGTCTGTCAAAGATTGAAAGAGCCTGTCCTGCGTTTATATGTATGTATGTGTGTGAGGTGGGGTAGTTTATGTCCTTGCTGTCAGAAAAGTGATCGTTATATGTTTCTGAGTAAAAATTTCTGCCTGACCTTCTTCGGTCTTGGAGAGCCAGTATGCTTCCACTGGGAACTCTCTTGGTCTCTAGGTAATAGCAGTAGATCCATCTTTCATCTCAGGTCAACAGAGCATCAGGAACTTCGGGATCAGAATTGATCAGCCTGACCATCTCCTGCTGTTATTACAACGTCTTTCTTGCTGATCTCTGAGCACCTTTGGGACAAACTTCGCTCATATCTTCCGCATCTTCATTTCCTCACAAATAATTGTGTGCACATTTACGAACACTGACAAAACGGTGTTCCTATTATTTTTATAATAGAAACACGACATTTTTGATGACGAAATTCTTTATTTGGCTCACCAGCGATTTTACATCTCCAACTCCTCTCAAAGACTACCTCACTTATTTGCATCTTTTGTGCTACCTAAAACCTGATGCTTAATCATGCAAGATGATTCAAAAGCAGTCAGAAACATTCCATACGTTTCTGTGGCATTTTTTCAAGTTTAAAAGAGAATTATATTGCATACGGTTCTTCTCAATTGTCCTCACGTTCACATTGCTGTTTTAAAATGCACTTGCTGTGACTATCAGGCTTTAGTAGAGTGCCTTTCAATTCCTGCTGTAGCTGTTCATTTGAATCTTAGATCATAAAAATAAGTAAGTCACGACAATTTTAAATGCCTGCACAAAAAAAATTGGAAACTTATTTAAAGTACCTAGTATATATATATATATATATATATAACTACTTCATTTATTCACATAAATTTAATATACGAAAGTATAGACTTATGCGTAAACTTTAAGTATTTACTTCAAAAGTGCTCAATACGCAGAATTCGCGCATAAGCCTGACGAATCCTATAGTTGGATGAAACGCAGAATATTCAGTGTAGCTTAATCGCCATATATATTTTATAATTACTATATATATAAATATATATATATATATATATATATATATATATATAGAGAGAGAGAGAGAGAGAGAGAGAGAGAGAAACGTTTGTTTTAGACTGTTCGTTGAAAAATATATTTTTCAATTTTTTTGTGTTATAAATTTATTAAATTCTGCCAAAAAATTAATTTATTGTTTTTTGTTCTTTTTAAAATGTATCTCCCTTTTTTTTTTTTTTTGTATTCCGATCATCTTATTTTGTTTCTGATTTTTTGAAATGAGGATTAGACATTGGTACCATGTAGAAATTTTCGGACTACTGTTCTCATCCTGAGTGTTATTTTACAAAATGTATCGGTCGACGTAACCGCCGGCTTTCTTTAGGTGTAATCTTGTCGAACACGTGACTCTTTCTGCCGAATTTGGGAGTCTGCACGGTATTTCGAACGGGACTCTTTTATTTAATTATTGTTCTGTAAGTCATGACTGGATAGAAGTCAGACGTAATTAGCAATTGTATTTTCGGTCGCCTACAGTTGCCCGTCAGCTTTCAGAAGAAAGTCAAATTTACAACTGAATTATTCGACAATTTTAAATGCTAGCCCAAAAAGTTTGGAAAATTATTTAAGACACCTCTTGTATATCTATCTATCTATCTATCTATCTATCTATCTCTCTCTCTCTCTCTCTCTCTCTCTCTATATATATATATATATATATATATATATATATATATATATGCATATATATATATAACTACTTCATTTACTCACATAAAATTAATATACGGAAGTATAGATTTATGCGTAAACTTTAAGTATTTACTTCAAAAGTGCTCAATACGTAGGTAGAGCTAGTAAGTAATTTATAAAATATATATGGCGATTAAGCTACACTGAATAATCGGCGTTTCATCCACTCTTTGATTCCTCAGGCTTATGGTGGGTTTTTCTCTTCTTTTGTCCTTTCTCTTCTCGCGCACACTTCCTAATTTGACTATGTTGCTTTTTGACAACTGCTGCTAATCTCCTCACAAACCATCCATCCTTCGCTGCTGCGTGTACTTTCCTACGCGCTCGTATGCAGTATGTAACATATGTAAAAAATATTTTAACTAAGCTTTCTTGTTTCTATCTTCAATGGTTTATTTCCTATCTCGCCCGAATTGAAACAAATGACTTTCCTCCCTTGATCTTAATGGAACACATACATCAAACTAGTTGCTAAGATCGACGAAAAAAAAGTTTGGATTATTCTAGCGCTCAAGTAGATATCTTACTGTCGTTACAATCCTCTATCTATATAAGAGCCAAGGCGCATAAGCCGTTACAATCCTCTATCTATATATAAGAGCCAGGTACATAAGCCTGAGGAATCCTAGAGTGGATGAAACGCCTAATATTCAGTGTAGCTTAATCGCCATATATATTTTATAAATTACTATATATATATATATATATATATATATATATATATATATATATGTGTGTGTGTGTGTGTGTGTGTGTGTATTGAGTAAATAAATTAATAATTATAAATTATGAATCATTTTTCAAAGGGAAATCCACGGAATGATCTTGAGTGTACGATTGTTTTGGAAACGATATTCAGTTTATTAAAATTTACAATAATTGACAAAAGGTTTTTTCTTGCAATATAATCTCCTCATCGGCAAAAAAAAATAGAGGGGGGGGCAGTTTAAGACCCCAATAGCATTTTTGTAGTAAGAATGGCGGATATTCCTTATCCAGAAGTATATATATATATATATATATATATATATATATATATATATATATATATATACTGGGCGTGTATGTGTGTGTGTGTGTGTGTGTGTGTGTGTGTGTGTGTGTGTGTGCGTTGGTACGTTTAATTGAAATTGAAATCAGGAATCGAAATAAATCATAACATTTTGGATACCGGAATCGATATCAAAATCGAAAGATGTCTGTTTTTCGATGCCAAACACGATTAGTTCATTTATTTTTATTTTAGTTTAAACTTGATCATTCACAGCCTGCATTATAATGATAAATATTCATTGATTTTTAAACTACAAAGAAAACTAACATTTATAGATGGATTACTCTCGACAGGTGCATTTCTACATTTGCGACAATGTATACGCAAATCGCAAGTGTATATTCAGAAATTGAATAGAATCGGAAGCGGAAGTGTAGAATTAAGTCAGTAATTGTATTGCATTAGTGACAAAGTTTGGAATCGCCCCATTAATATTACACACACACACACACACACACACACACACACACACACACGGTGCACAATCACGTTGACACAGCGCTCCTCGCCAGACCACCAAAGTTAAGCAACAATTAGCCTGGCCCGTACCAAATGGGTGACCATTTGAGAATGGTAGGCGCTGTATGTACCCTGCCGAGTCATACAAATTTCCATGTTGGTATCTGGGGGGCGTTTAACACACAGCGGGAGATGCACTGCCGAAATAAGACAGAAAACTTGTCTTCCGAAGATTACCATGGCTCTATAATTTTGAGCCGTTAAAACAGCAGGACAGCTGCATGCATGTATGCATGCATGCATATATACGTTTCCTCAGCCATACCATATAATATTCAGTTATTCAGAGAACTTGAATGCCTACTAGACACTGTCCTCGAGTGTCTAAGGTCTCTCTGTACAGGGGTTTGTCAGAACAATCTGGCATGAGGATACTTTTTCCATAGAAGTAAACCCTGACCAAATATTCAAAATCACATAGTATTCGCAGCTCAAATAAGATCTCCTCACTACGGCTACTCCACAGCGTTTCCGAGGAATGTTGCACCTTCTCCAAGTGATATTACCTCAAGTAATAGCTGGATACTCCACCAGACTAGATAAATTCTTGGCCTGGAATCCAGTAAGACCAAGAGACCAAAACGAAAGATATACTACAACATATTAAAATGGTTAATTTGGGAGATGAAAATTATGTTCTCAATTCTTTACTAACTCAGTGCTTGAGAGATAAAGAACTTAAATGGAACATTCGAATATCTATGTATCTCATATAGAGTTCAAGTGTTAGCCCCTGGTTGTGGTCCCCTTGATTTCTGAGAACTTCGACTGAAGTAAAAAATTATTCACGTGTGTATAAAAAATGGCTTGAATACTGAAAAGAAAAAATGAAAACGATCAATAAAAATTATCGGATTAAAAAATAAAAATATAATAAATTTTGTATTTTTTTTTAAACTTCTTTCCGTAAGTAAGTCATTGCGATCACAGGGACGTCAAACCAGGAAAAGAACAGATCAGAAGCCTGCCATTAATTCCGCCTTCCGTTCACGTGGCTATAAAACTCCGCCTCTTTAATCATAGTCATTACGTTCGTCCTTTCAAGAGACACATTAACTCCGCCCACTTAAAGGAAACTTTTAACTGCGGATTATCTGTTTCGTTTGTTGCTGTTTTTTGTTCTTTTTTTGTTTGTTTTTGTTTTTACTCGTGTATTTTTTAATGTTTTTTTTTTTTAAGTAAGCAGTTACCACTTATAAAGGTTACAAACACCTCGAGTATAAGATTTAATAAGTTTATTAGGTGGATGATGAAAAAACACTATTCTAACGTTTTCATTGTTTAAACAACTTTATACAATAATTTTGTGTTCTCTTCTACGGGAGTCGCCACTTATCAATGCCGGAAGGCCATTTGAGGATAAAAGTTAATGAATGTAACGTAGTAATGAAGTAATCGATAATGGTGTAAATTGATTAGAATTTCGTTATGTAACGGGATGGCTAAACTAGAATTTGTTTACATTTGATTTGAAGATTACCATATTGCAGTCAACCGGAAGCACGCCAGTTGACAGAGTTCTTAGAAAAGAGCTTTGTTTATAGAATTTGCATTAAGATTCAGGTGGAGATAGAGAGTTGGTGAAATTGTTGATAGTGGTTGTAGTTAGTCGAGTTTTTTTTTTGTTAAAGTTTGGAGACGGGAAACCATAGATTGGAGCTCAGACGAGCAATTGTTATACAAATAGCGATGAAACAGAGACAGGCTCGCGACGTCTTTTCGGTGTGGAAGAGGTTGAAGGGAATAGAAAAAGGAGATTAACAACTAGGTTTTAAACCGGTTTTGAAATTTGTTAAGGAAGAATAGGGCGCGCTGAGCAGCTCCTGCACAGATGTGGCAACACAGCTCCATTTTAGGACGTACTTGGCTCTTATATAGATAGAGGATTGTAACGGCTTATGCGCCTTGGCTCTTATATAGATAGAGGATTGTAACGTCTTATTCGCCTTGGCTCTTATATAGATAGAGGATTGTAACGACTTATGCGCATTGGTTCTTATATAGATAGAGGATTGTAACGTCTTATTCGCCTTGGCTCTTATATAGATAGAGGATTGTAACGGCTTATGCGCATTGGTTCTTATATAGATAGAGGATTGTAACGTCTTATTCGCCTTGACTCTTATATAGATAGAGGATTGTAACGGCTTATGCGCATTGGTTCTTATATAGATAGAGGATTGTAACGTCTTATTCGCCTTGGCTCTTATATAGATAGAGGATTGTAACGGCTTATGCGCCTTGGCTCTTATATAGATAGAGGATTGTAACGTCTTATTCGCCTTGGCTCTTATATAGATAGAGGATTGTAACGGCTTATGCGCATTGGTTCTTATATAGATAGAGGATTGTAACGTCTTATTCGCCTTGGCTCTTATATAGATAGAGGATTGTAACGGCTTATGCGCCTTGGCTCTTATATAGATAGAGGATTGTAACGGCTTATGCGCCTTGGTTCTTATATAGATAGAGGATTGTAACGTCTTATTCGCCTTGGCTCTTATATAGATAGAGGATTGTAACGGCTTATGCGCATTGGCTCTTATATAGATAGAGGATTGTAACGTCTTATTCGCCTTGGCTCTTATATAGATAGAGGATTGTAACGGCTTATGCGCCTTGGCTCTTATATAGATAGAGGATTGTAACGGCTTATGCGCCTTGGTTCTTATATAGATAGAGGATTGTAACGGCTTATGCGCCTTGGCTCTTATATAGATAGAGGATTGTAACGGCTTATGCGCCTTGGCTCTTATATAGATAGAGGATTGTAACGGCTTATGCGCCTTGGCTCTTATATAGATAGAGGATTGTAACGGCTTATGCGCCTTGGCTCTTATATAGATAGAGGATTGTAACGGCTTATGCGCCTTGGCTCTTATATAGATAGAGGATTGTAACGGCTTATGCGCCTTGGCTCTTATATAGATAGAGGATTGTAACGGCTTATGCGCCTTGGCTCTTATATAGATAGAGGATTCTAACGGCAGTAAGATATCTACTGGAGCGCTAGAATAATCCAAACGTTTTTTTTCGTCGATCTTAGGAACGAGTTTGATGTATGTGTTTCATTAAGATCAAGGGAAGAAAGTCATTTGTTTCAATTCGGGCGAGATAGGAAATAAACCATTGAAGATAGAAACAAGAAAGCTTAGTTAAAATATTTTTTACATATATTACATACTGCATACGAGCGAGTAGGAAGGTACACGCAGAAGCGAAGGACGGATGGTTAGAGAGGAGATTAGCAACAGTAATCAAAAAGCCACATAGTCAAATTAGGAAGTGTGAGCGAGAAGAGAAAGAACAAAAGAAGAGAAAAATCCACCAGGTGTTCGAGGCAGTAAAAAAAATCGACTTTTAATTAGACATGAAAAGTCGTAAACGAAAACAGGCCGGCTGTGCCCGGACTTCGGTCGAAAGAGAAAGAAAAGTGTACACCGGGCGAGATGGACGATAGCAAGAAACTAATAAAGTGTTCGTTATGTAACGGATGGCTAAACAAGAACTTGTTTACATTGGATTTGAGGATCATCATATTGTAATCAAGCGGAACCACGCCAGCAGGGAGAGTTCCACATGCGGATAGTTCGGATAAAGGTACTTTGTTCATTGAACTGCGTTTAGATTAAGGTACATATTGAGGACAGAAGGGGAAATTGTTGATTGTGGTTGTAGCTAGTTGAGTCTTTTTTGTGAAAGTTTGGTAGTAGCTAACACTAGATTGGAGCTGCGATGAGGAATCCTAGCGTGGATGAAACGATGAATATTCTGTGTAGCTTAATCGCCATATATATTTTATAATTTACTATAATATATATATATATATATATATGTATGTATATATATATATATATATATATATATATATATATATATATACGAAAATGCTATTTTTACTTCTCCAACACATTTTGAAAATAATTTCTGAAGAGGGCGCGTCACAGAACGTCTGAAACGCGTTAAAAACGATTTCAATGATTTAAAAACATTATTACATAATTCTCAATGAAAAACCAAGACACAGAATAATGAAATAATGTTAAAAAATACACATTGTTGGTGACTACCCCCTTATTTTAATATACATCTTTATTTTGTTGGAATTTCTTAGCCTATTTTATAAATATATATATATATATATATATATATATATATATATATATATATATATATATATATATATATAGTGTATCACAAAAGTACACCCCTCGCATTTCTTCAAATATTTAAGTATATCTCTTCGGGAGACAACACTGAAAACATGATTTTTTTTTTGGAGCAATGAAAAGTAGTCTGTCTGCACCCTATATGACAGAGTAAATTTATTTTCCCCTCAGAATAACTAAATAAAATCATTAAAAGTTAAATACCTGGCAACAAAAGTGAGTACACCCCCTACACACACACACAAAGTTGTCCATATTAACATACAACGTGTCAACTCTCAATATTTTGTGTGGACACCAATATCATCCAAAACTACCTTTACTCTATTGGGCATGGTGTTTATCAGAGCTTAACACGTAGCCATTGGAATGATCTTCCACTCTTTAATTACCATGTCGAGGAGCTGGCGCATATTTGTGACTTTTGGCACCTCCACCTTCTGCTTGGGGATGCGCCAAAATGTTCTATTGGGGTCAAGTCTGGAGACATGCACGGCCAGTCCATCACCTTTACCCTCAGCCTCTTCAGTAAAGCAGTGGTTGTCTTGGATGTGTGTTTTTGGTCATTGTTATGCTGGGACACTGCTCTGCCATCCAGTTTCTAGAAGGAGAGGATCATGCTCTGCTGCAGTATTTGATGTGCTTGGCTGTCACCCCACGGATAAGCCTCTTCTGAAGGCAATACACAAGAAAGCCCGTAAACAGTTTTCTGAAGACATGTCAATAAAGCCCATAGATTACTGGAACTGTTTCCTATTGTCTGATGAGACGAACTTTAATTAGTTTAGTTTTGGTAGTTAGAAAGTGGGTGCTCATTTTACGTTAAATTTATATAAGAAAGTGATACCCCACTTTTTCAAAAAGTAATTTCCTCATATCATGAAAACTACTTATCTGCCCCAAATTTAAATCTGATATTCGTTTTCACCCCCCCCGAAACGTTTAAAAGTCGCAATTTTCAAGTTTTTTGAGGAGTTGGAAAGAAACTTGACATTGACCAAGAAAACTTCAGGGAGTAGCCATTAAATTAAACCTCGTTTACTCTGAGTCCACATTCTCCGTGAAGTGCCAAACATTTATTTAAAAGTCTGCGTAAGAAAATATAATTTTAATAAAACAATTTTGTAATAAATACAACATTGGATTTTTATTAAGTAAAATAGCTTCTTTTTTTTTTCGAACAAATAAATGATTTCAATGAAACATTTTTTTTAATTAAACCAATTTTGAAGGGTACACCACAAATTAATAATTTAAATGTTTTTTGTCCGAAAAGCTCAACCTGACGACAGTTTTGTTGCGAGGCTATATAATGCATGTTCACGGCTTAACAATAAAGACAACCATTATACCAGTAAGCAGTACAAAGATAAGCGTGGTATGCCTACTGTCAGGCATGGTTGTGGAAATGTCAGCCTGGATCTGCATGTGTGCTGCAGGTATTGGACAGTTACATTTTATTGAGGAACACATGAACTTAAACATGCATTGTCTCCCTTCTCTTCGAGATACACTTCATAGAATTGTATCTGTCCTTTTTATATGGTTATATGAAACACACACATACATACACAAAAATTGTTATAAATCTGATATATAAACTGTCATATGTCTGTCTGTTTGTCTCCATATTTTCAAACTCTGTCAGTTGCATCTAAAACCAAGCTTCTCTCTTTACATCATCAACATTCTGATCCACATCTGGCATCAATTGAAATGAATGGCTCTCGTCTTCAGGAGGCCTAAAGTTTTGGCAAGCTTCTGGGCTTGACCATTACTCCTGATCTTAAATGGAACACGTACATCAAATCTGTTGCCAAGGCCGCTGGAAAAATGGTGGGATCTTTCTATCGATCCGGTAGATATCTCACTGCTTATGCAATTCTCTATCTATATAAGAGCCAGGTACGTCCAAGGATGGAATACTGTTGCCACATCTGGGCAGGAGCTGCTAGACAGGACTTTTCCTGCCTTGATAGAGTGCAAAATAGACTTCATAGCCTCGTAGGAGATGTCCTTTTCTCTTCCCTGCAACCTCTATCTCACAGAAGAGATGTTGCGAGTGTGTCTCTGATGTATCGTTATTTTCATGGAAAGTGTTCGATTGAGCTTCAGTCCATGGTCTTCCCTCGGCAAACTTTCACAAAAAACACCCGTCTAGTTGAAAACACTATCAATAATCCCCCCACTCGTTATCTGTGCCTAAACCTAAACGTAGATTTCATGAACAAAGCTTCTTTCTTAGAACTGCACCCCTGTGAAATTGCCTTCCGTTTTCCGGCTTTCCGGCTGACTACAATATGGTTGTCTTCAAGTCTAACGTAAGTAAGTTCTTGATGAGCCATTCCATATAAGTTATCAAATTTACCAAATTTTCATTACTAATGATTACGATATTGTCCAATTTCTACTGAAAACTCTTTAACCCTTATCCTTGAGTGGCCTCTTGGCCTTGATATTGTGGTGATGCCTGTGTAAAAAAAATAAAACTCGCAGAACGGCTCTATTGGCCTCAAATGACTGGCCGTTCTTGTATGGTCTTTAGTCGGTGTAAATTGTTTTTAAGGGATTATCAACGGGTCAAAATTGTAAATATTGTTAAACATTTAGTGGATTGATTACTTTTGTATTTTTTACGTTTAATCAGCTTATACATGTGTGTCACCTTCGTACAATAGTTCATTAACTCACTAGCTGTGAATGCTACAGTTTCGATTCTAGCTGATTGCATCTGAATATTTTTTTTTTAAATCACGACTCTATAACATTACGGGCCCTGTCGGTGGGGCATTAGAATACGCCGACTGCCCCTCTGCAGAGGGTAAAAGTCCCTCAATGGGGGGGGGTCCTGGATATGACCTTAAACTATATCCAGTAGTGAGGCCCCAGCTTGTGGGCTTTGGGGAGTGGGGAGCCACCCTTTAAATACCATTGCTCCCAGGTCCACTCTGACCCGGAGTGGTATTACCTGTTAGTGTCCCAACTATGGGTTAAATAGAAACCGACATGAAAACAACAAATATATTCTATTAAAAAAAAAATTCTTCAAAATCTTGGAATTCGGCATTAAATAACCCGAAAAGGGTTGATATGCCGTAAAACAAAAACCAACCAACCAACCAATCTATAACATTACGAAATCTGGAAAAATGCAAATATCATATTAAGCGTATTTTATGCCCGAGCAGCGCTGAGGCTCCCTCCTTCGCTAGTATATACACACACCTAGAAATACATGAACACAGATAGAAAACATGGCAACAGTAAATACACTTGTTTATACACTCCATATATATATATACAGTATATTTACATACCGATCAGCTATCCAGAAAACTGTCCTTAACTCAATTCCGCTTGTTGTAAACAGTCGCAATGCTCACTCTCTCTCATAAAATTGTTCGTAAAGCACTTCAGATTATATTAGCCTCTATGCGGGACCATTTTTTACACGAAGTTCACCACTTATCAAGGCCCAGAGGCTACTCAGGGATAAGGGTTATTGCGTGCACAATTGGAGATTTGATAGAGCGTCTTACTTTATCAGGAATTTGTTTACGTTGGACTTAAAGACATACAAGTTGTAGTCAGGTGGGAAGCAGGCAGACGGAACAGAGTTCCACAGTCGTGCACTTCTGAGAAAGAAGCTCTGCTCATGGAATCTACGTTTGGATTTAGGCACAGATAAAGAGTGGGGAAAATTATTGACAGTAGTTTCAGTCAGACGGGTGTTTCTCGTGAAAGATTCGCGAGAGGGGACGAGAGATTGAAGCTCAGACGAGCACTTGCCATGGAAATAACGATAAAACAAAGACAGGCTCGCAACGTCTCTTCTGTGGGAGAGAGGCTATAGGGAAGTAAAAAGGGCATCCTCCACTTTCGATTTATTTTGTGTGTCTTAGTAAATACCTTCCTCTCCGTTTTTCTTTCTATTAAGCTATGTTCCCATATCTTTTGTTCTTTTGGTCGAATATGTTGGAGTTGTTCTGTTCATATTCCTAACACTTTTGTGGTGTATCAGCGTTGGAAAGTATTTTAATAGTCCAAAACAATTTACTTTGCGTAAACCACATATTGACCTTTAAAAAAACAATTGAATATTTAATATACTAGAATTAATGGGCCCGAAGCCGAAACTTATTTTTTTTTTATTTATTTATTTTTTTTTTTTACAACAGAATAATTAAAATTTAAAAAGAGGAAGATAAAGTTGGTTCTATTCCCCGAAGGAAAAATGATATAAAGACAGACGAATCAAATTAATTTCTTTTCAATGTTTAATTGGATTCTTATGCCAAGTAATAATCTAAGACGTATCTATTTAGTTCTACTATAGCACTAGCCTACACGCGTCCCGCCGTCGCCCGGGAATTTGAAGATCAACTCCAGAATGTTATTTTGAAAATTAAGATTAAATATTTTCAGCAGCAAATAATACATAGAGGACATTGCAAAGGATGCTGCAAAGAATGTGAGTTTCCTCTATCGAGCTTGAAGACTGAGAGTATCCTATACCTTTACTATTAAACCATGCATGGAGTATTATTGCCACATCTGGGCTGGTGCATCTATCACTAGTTTCTCCCTCTTAGATAAAGTCCCAAAAAAGAGTTGTCAATCTAATCGGTCCCACTTTATCAACTAAGCTCCAGCCCCAGTCCTATCACCGCAATGTTGCATCATTGTGCCTGTTTTACAAATATTTTAATGGAATGTGTTCTGATGAACTCGTTTAACTTGTACCCCCTCGAAGAACATATCCCTGACAAACCCGCTTAGCAATAAGATTTCATTAATTCACTGTTAACGTCCTTAAATGCCAGAAAGCCTCCTAGTCTAATAGTTTCTTCACTCGTACAGCTAGACTTTGGAATTCCCTTCCTGCTGCCTGCTTCTCCGGCTGTACTGATATGCAGAAGTTTAAATGTAACAGAAACAAATATATTGTTAAACTTTCATGGACACGACCCCAAACAATAGCCCGTTACGTCCAAGTGGGGATAGGCTATGTAAGGGGTGAACATGAGTAAAAATAAACAAAAAAAAATAGAAAAACAGCTACAAAAACTAAACTGGAATTAAAATACATCCTACTAGAGCCAGCTTGTCACAGCTGATGAAGTTGAAAAATGCAATTTGAAAAACGATATGCAATAAAATTATGTTTTTACTTGGAAAACATGCCAAAGAAGCGTATGAACTGCTTCAGACGGCTTTCAGAGTATCTTGCATGAACTGAGCATCAGCTTTTAAGTGGCATAGAAGATTCAAAGAAGCAGGAAGTCTGTGAAGGATGATGAGGGGCGTGGGAGATATAAGGAAGTTAGAAACCTGGAGTTGATAGGCCAAATAAAGAATTTGATGGATAAGGACTGTCGTTTGTCTATAGAGACCATAAGTGCACAGTTTGATGTTAGTGTGGGGAACGTTACACACAATTATTCGCTGAAGATGCGGACGATTTGCGCGAAGTTTGTTCCAATGGTGCTGGGAGAAGTCCACGGATTATTTGCTCCCTGTAATTTATTCGATAAGATCAAGGAAAACCTTTGGGGCTGTCCTTATGGGACAATTGAGAGGATTAAAGAGGCTGTGGAGGGGTTCTAAAGTTCCGTGTGTGATCTGTCGATAAAAGTGCATATACGGAAATGTCTGGAAAGGATAATTAAAGCGAATATGATAAAAAATAGTCAACTACATTATCATTATGTCAATAACCTGGTGAAAAATAAGTAACCAATTATTAGTCAAAATGCTTTTTAGGTGTAACTTTAAAAATGTTACAAGATAACTTTATATGTAGGACTTTGGGACAATTTCATGCGCGCAGGCATGTGTGTGTTGCGTATGTTTGTAAATTTAATGGTGTGTTACGCATCTTTGTAACTACAATTTTGTATGTTTCGTATTTTTGTAACTTCAATATTGTGTGTTTCGTATTTTTGTAACTTCAATATTGTGTGTTTCGTATTTTTGTAACTTCAATATTGTGTGTTTCGTATTTTGTAACTTCAATATTGTGTGTTTCGCATTTTTGTAACTTCAATATTGTGTGTTTCGCATTTTTGTAACTTCAATATTGTGTGTTACGTATTTTTGTAACTTCAATATTGTGTGTTTCGCATTTTTGTAACTTCAATATTGTGTGTTTCGTATTTTTGTAACTTCAATATTGTGTGTTTCGTATTTTGTAACTTCAATATTGTGTGTTTCGCATTTTTGTAACTTCAATATTGTGTGTTTCGCATTTTTGTAACTTCGATATTGTGTGTTTCGCATTTTTGTAACTTCAATATTGTGTGCTTCGTATTTTTGTAACTTCAATATTGTGTGTTTCGTATTTTTGTAACTTCAATATTGTGTGTTTCGCATTTTTATAACTTCAATATTGTGTGTTTCGCATTTTTGTAACTTCAATATTGTGTGTTTCGTATTTTTGTAACTTCAATATTGTGTTTCGTATTTTTGTAACTTCAATATTGTGTGTTTCGTATTTTTGTAACTTCAATATTGTGTGTTTCGTATTTTTGTAACTTCAATATTGTGTGTTTCGTATTTTTGTAACTTCAATATTGTGTGTTACGTATTTTTGTAACTTCAATATTGTGCGTCACGTATCTTAGTAACTTAAATACTGTGTGTTACGCATTTTTCAACTTCACTATTGTGTGTTACGTATCTTTGTTACTTCAATATTGTAAAATTATCCAGTTCTTACGATCACCACTTATCTAGGCCCAGCAGTCATTTGAGGATAACGGTGGAAGAAGTCGTTGTTTTGACGATTGACACTTCCAGAAGAGAACCAGAAATAATTAGTTGGACGAACAGAATATTACGTATAAATTTATTTTCCAATGGGACGGCTGGAAAATTGTTCGTGTAATGTCCCGCTCATGCTAGAACCGTGTAAGTTCTACCACAAACCTCTCTCGGATCCTCATGCGGTCCGGAACCGTTGCAAAATAACAAACAAACAAATAATAATAATTTAGACTCTTTTAACACAAGCCAGTTATTACCATTCCTTTTCGAACAATGCCTGCTTCTTTGTTTATACTGTTTATTTCGTTGTCTATGAGATTAACAAAACCCTGCCGTACCGACACCAGCTTAAAAGTCTCATGGGGGCCACACGTCAATCTCGCTCGACGCACTTTTTTTCTCTCCTCGATCCCACGCTTGTCATAATCAGCAATTTCCATTTTCCAACTTTACATGTTTACTTTTCTCAGTGCGCACTTTGCTTCACTCCGACGAGTGACGCAAACCCGTACACACTTGCTACTTTTGCATAGTGCCTAAACGGCTGTTACTGCTGCTGCTGCTAATAGCTTCATTATCAATCTATTATCAGGCCGCTGATGATATTTTAACACGCAGCCATATGCACACTGTTGCTTTCGTTCATCTTTCGCCTTGAGACGACCATGCTGCAGCCTGCTGGGAAGCAAGCTGAACGTCATAAGAAAAAAAAACGACTTTGTTATTTGAAGTTTTTTCTTCTGCTGTCTAACAGATGCTTTGGTTAAGAAATGAGAATAAAACGGATGCCTCGTTGGATTTGAACACGAGACCCTTTAATGAGAAATTTAGCACACCGTCCCTTGCGTAAAAATAAACTTGCCGGCGTAAGCATTTCCATATAATTTTTATTATTCGAACTATTGTTCATATCTTAAGTGTTATGCTCACATTTCGGCCGATATAACCACCGACTTTCTGCAAGGGCAGTTTTTGTCTGAACTCGGGAATCTCAAAGTAGATACGTACTCCGAATGCACCATATAATATAAGTGATAAATTTTCATCTAAAAAATTTGGGAACACAATATCAAATCGATGCAGACCAGAATTAATTTACTATTGTATAAAAAAAACTTTTGCTCTGTGTCTGTGCGTGTGTGTATGTATCTGTCTGTGTCTCTGTGTGTGCGTGTGTGTATTTATGTATCTGTGCGCCTGTGCGTCTGTGTGTGTCTGTGCGCGTGTGTTTCTGTGTGTGTGTGTTTGTGTCTGCGTATGTGTCTGTGCGTGTGTGTGTCTCTGAGTGTGTTTGTTCGTGTGTCTGTGTGTGTATGTGTGTGTCTGTGTGTGTCTGTGCGTGTATGCGTGAGTTCGTTACCCATGGACTCTAAAACGGCTGTGTCAATTTTTGTGCAATTTAACATGAAGATACTTTATCTGTCAGGCAGTGTTCTTAGATAGATTTTGTTGTTACGTTGTCGTATTATAAAAATGAGCGTTTGTTGTATTGTCTATTTATAAAAGATTGAGTGTTTAATTATCTTACCAGAGTTAATGTCGTTGTATGTGTGATCGTCTAGTGGTCTTTCTATTACATATGTTCATATGCTGTTAAGTGTGAATATGTGTGTGACATGTCATGTATCTTCAACATACCTTCTGCCATTTCGTTGGTCCATCTGGAAATTCTCGTCTGGGAGGGAGACTTGATACCTGTTTTGGGGGACGAAGATTTATTTCACCCCAAGACAAGAAATTGCTTCTATAGTTTTTTATTCACCTTCCAGTTTGTTCGCAGAAGATTGGAAAGTGAATTTGGCCTGGGCTGTTTTTTTCTTCTAGGTCTTATTTCTACCACGTCAGCGTTTGCCCCCCCCCAGCGAAGGGGGGGGGACAACGGCGAAGCCGTCCGCTCTCTTCCAAGTCCCAAACAAATCTCCTCGATTCAGCTGACCTGATCACATGGCTCACACGCAATCAAATCAGCTGATCTTGACTTCCGGTCAACGTGTCTACATTATAACTCACACATCTCCCTCTCCCTCTCTCTCTCTCTCTCTCTCTCTCTATCCATTCTCTAACATTGTGACGGAATGTCTTCGATAAGTATCGATAATCAATAATCGAAATAATCTGATGAAAGAAGGGACATGCGATTTTGGCCAAATTAACACCTTATGTAGCCTAAAATCACTTGCTGCATTTGAGAAACGAATCCGAAAGGCCAAACATCCAAAATCAACAGTACGTTCTTTGATATGAAAGGTGCGTGTTAGAAATAAATATCTGTGTTGCAAGCACAATTGTAGCATGATATTTGACTTTTTCATTTTAAACTTAAATTCAAGTTATTACAACTGCACAACCAGAAAGGACAAGCATATAAAATCAGCAGTAGGTTATTTGATACAACAAGGGCGCGTTCGAAATTAATGCTATTGTTTAAAGCACAATTGAACCATGATATTAGACCATTGAATTTTAAACTTAAATTCGAACCATTATATATAAAAAATAAATTTCTAAAATCAACAGTAGATTCTGTTCCTTGTAATATAGACTGCAATGTATATTGTGGGCTAAGTCACTGCGGGAAGGTTTGTGAAGCTTCCTCGCGGTGCACCAGGATGTGTCCCTATCTAGAGCACGCAATCAATTGATTTGATTGGAAAATGATCGATTTCAATGATAACAAAAATATGGCAGCGTAAAACATTTGATAATTATCGTTCTGTCCTGGGCAACGTAGGGTCTCTCTGCTAGTACGAAAATAAAAATGACAAAAGACTTGGAATAACCTATGGCAGAACGTATATATTAAGCCATATATTAAGCCTACGTAACGATTTCATGCTGGCTATGGATTTGATTGCAACGGGAAGAAGCATTGATGTAGATTGGTCTCCTACCGTAGGTCATGATTAAATAGAGTCCTAAGTAATGTGTAATAACTCGTGGCGCCACGGATAAAAACGCCAAGTTTATTAGTTTTGATGACTGTCTTTTATTAAACTATCCTCGTTTATACACAATTCCTTATCAATGTCCACAAATATTGATCACATCGGTGTTGACACCTTAATCTTTATCGTCTTTTCTAAAGTAAAGAGTTATACGGTTCATACTTAAAATATAATTAAGGATTACTTAAGACTTTTTCATCAGTGTAATGGGACGAATTGCCTCGACTAAAATGACTCTCCCTCTATAGGTCTCTACCTCCCATGGCCTTAGGACAATTTCAATTTTCAACAAGTAAAGCATGTATGGTTCCTCGTGAGTGCACAGTGAATGAGGCATAAAAAATGACTAAGTTCAGCATCCGCCCCCCCATTTAAGCCCCAAAAGCCTCCAGGGGACGTAAAATCTTGTTAAAAATGAACAAACGATGCAGATTTAAGCGTTAACATGTGTAATTTTGATTTCTTCACTAGCCAAAAAATTAAATTACTAAGTCCAGTATTTGCCCCTCCCCCATCCAGCCTCAAATGTCTCCAAGGCTTTAACATATTAAAATTTGAGTTCAACACCATGCAAAACTGCTAAATTAACATACACAGAAAACTTTGGACAAATATCGTAAAATAGTCTAAAAAAAGGAAGTGTTTTTATTATGTGGGTTAAATCATGAAAAATGTTAAATAAAATAAAACGATTGTCAAAATTTGTAACATATCTAAGAATTATGAAAAATGATAAAATATGAGTTATTTGATTGGTGTGTTTATATAATGAAATAAACAGCCCAGATATTGTCTGAAAGTTTTTATTTTAGTAAGAGGGGGTCGATTATGCGGGTTAAATCTTAAACAATGATTGTCGAAATTAGTAACATATCATAGAATAATGAAAAATGGGGAGCACTCAACAGTTATCGCGAAGTATAGACAAACAAAATATATATAGAAATCAGTTAGTTACAACTTTTTAGAAAGTTTTATGGAAATCCAAGACATCAAATTTTTTTTTAATAAGCACAAAAGTGTCAATTTTAGCCATTTGTACCCGAAAGGTAGGCCTAGGGAGGCAACCGGAGTTTTCATGGAAAACAGTTACTTTTTTACACACAACATGTTTAATGTTTGTGCAAAATAAAAAAAAAATTCCAAGGCGTAGATATTGATAAAAGTACGGAAAGACAAACGGACGAACGGACGAGGGCGAATTTATAGGTTTACCCTCCTTTTGTCGGGGAACCAAAAATGGATGGTAAAGTTCAATGCTGCCAAGACTAAGCTCGTTTCCTTAAATAATTACAAGAAACCTCCCCAACAACCAATAGCTACGGGTAGAAGATACATTACCTGAAAGTACTTCGTTCAAACTCATCAGGTTAACATTCACAGGAAACATGAGTGGGAGTAGACATATCGAGAGCATTGTCGCGGATGCTGCGAGGAAGGTGGGCTGCTTTTACCGTGCTAGAAAGTTACTTACGCCTGAAATTATCCTATACCTCTTCCAGGCCACCATTCGCCCATGTATGGAGCATTGTTGTCACATTTGGGCTGGTGCATCTGCTACTAGTCTGTCACCTCTGGACAGGGTTCAAAAGAGAGCCGGTAACCTGATAAGCCATGAACTGTCATCTAAGCCTCAACCTCTGTCCCATCAATGAAATGTTGCATTGCTCTGCCTGTTTTACAAGTATTTTAATGGCGGATGCTCCGATGAACTACAAGTCCTTGTACCTCCTACACGCAAATACCCCCGACAAACCCGACATCCAGCAAAATCTCACCCCTACACAGTAGAGATTCCATAGATGTAAGAAAGCCTGCTAATTTAATAGTTTGTTCCCCAGAACTGCTAGACTTTGGAATTCCCTCCCGAGTGTTTGCTTCCCTAACTGTATTGAGATGCAGAAGTTCAAGTGTAATGTAAACCGACCTATTGCTGTTCAACTCCCTTCATAGTATGTCTTCAACTTATGTCCCTGAAAGTAGCGGCGTACATCAAAGTGGGGCTGTGCCTTGTTTCGGGTGAAAATGTAAAATAAAATTGTAAGCAAGTGTCTTCTGTCAATAATTTTTTTCTTTTACAAAGCAGTCACCACTTATCAAGGCACGGAGGCACCTCGAGGATAACAGTTAATGGATTATAGGGTAGTAATCATACGTAGTGGAAATTTTGTAAATTGGATTACTAAGGGGGACGGTTCATCAAGAACTTGTTTACGTTGGACTTGAAGACAATCAAACTGTAGTCAGCTGGAAAGCAGGCTAACGGGAGAGAGTTTTACAAGCGTGCAGTTCTAAGAAAGAAACTTTGTTCATGGAATCTACGATTAGGTTTATGCAGAGATAAAATGTGGGGGGGGGGGAATTATTGATAGTGGTTTTGGCTACACGAGTGTTTCTCGTGAAAGTTTGGTGAGGTGAGCCATAGATTGAAGCTCAGCCGAGCACTTCCCATGAAAATAACGATAAAGCAGAAACAGGTTTGCTGTTTTCTGTGAGAAAGAGGTTGCTGGAAAAAGAAAAGGGCTTCCTCCACTAAGCTACGAAATCTATTTTTAACTCTGTCAAGGCAGGATCAGCTGCTTCTAGCAGCTCCTGCCCAGATGTGGCAACAGTACTGCATCACTGGACGTTTACGTTTCGAGAGTTCTTCCTTTTTAGCGTTATGATTGTATCAATATAAAAGATATTCATCATAGTTATGACTGTATCAATATAAAAGATATTCATCATAGTTATGACTGTATCAATATAAAAGATATTCATCATAGTTATGCCTGTATCAATATAAAAGATATTCATCATAGTTATGATTGTATCAATATAAACAAGATATCACAGCACCACATCACTGACAACCTCATCCTTTTTTCGGTAACAAGGTCCGGAATATCGCGTTTTTTTTTTCTCTTATTATTGAAGAGATCCTTGGCAACCGACAATATAGACTATGCTAGTCCTACTCGGCTATTTTATTTACGTCTAGCCAAAGAGGTTAGACACAAGATTAGACAGGATTTTGATATCATTATTCTGTTGAACGAATCGGATTCAAAATTGTTGAAATTCGTTAGTTGGAAGCGCTATTAGTCGTTTGATAGCAAACGATCATGGGAGTTTGAGTTTTCCAGAGTTTTGTTTGCGCATGGGTGAAATGACTGGCTAATTCAGTTCCGGTTTATAATTCGTTCCGGCAAAACATATCTTGTATCGTTTCCTAGATAATCCAATTCTTAAGGGATTTTTTTGTCGCTCATCTATCCGCAGAAATATATTCTAACGGAACTTGTCCTGCTGTGATTTAATCCCCTTGAATGGGATCTTGGATTATTTTTCCTGCTTGGAAACTTTCTAAGAAATAAGGACCGGTCTTGGCATATTCTTTCGTCATTAGCTTTATTGAACTTTTCAGCTTTCTTGCATTAGAATTAATTGCGAATCTTACAAGGCTCGACTTATTGACATTTCTCAGTCAGGAAGGATTATCAACGAGACTTCTACCATGAAGCTCACTCAAAACGGACAGTTGTCTGCAACACAGAATTGAATCGAGATAGCTAAGTGTTCCTTTGTGGGATTTTGGTTAGGAACTGTAGGACTGACCTGAGTCACCTCTAAAAGCCGAGAATTAGGACGAAAATAATACCATTCCTTAAGAAATAATAGCTTCTTAGCCCCTCTCTTTATCTTTCTCATAAACCAGGCACAAACCAGAAACTGCTATTCAGAGTTCCTCATCATCTCCGTCTCCCCCACTCTCTCTCTTTCTCCCTTAAGCAATCCCTAGCCAGCATGACAGGTGAGTAGGCAGTATACCCTTATCCTCGAAACCAACGAGTTGAACATTATTAACAAGAGGTGTACTCATTCCAAGTTGTAAAAAGGCAAATAAATGTCTTTCCTTCTAAAGGTTACGAGTTGTATTAATTTTATTATTCAAACAATGACTAATAAAGAAAAGTTACAGATCCATTTGCTTTTTTCTTAGTTTGGAGATTCCGAGAGTGTACAACAGCTTTCATTCGTTCATTACAAATAAGACATTCACTCGTTCATTACAAACAGTAAAGTTTTATTATTTATATCTTATATGTTACGAAAAAAAAATATCTACTAGCAGAAGCCGTGGAAATTCCACGGTGGTTTGAAACAAATTTTAAATAAAATAAATAAAATATAAAATAACATAAATAATGACGAATTTAAAACATTTTTAGTCAATCGCATATCTAACATGTTCTTTTTTATTTATTTATTTATTTATTTATTTACTTTTTTTTTTTTTTGCGAAAACCGGAGAAAATAACAATCTTATAGTTTAATAATTATAGATTTATAAAGAACCGGAATCAGAATCGGTGAGTGTATCGGAATCGGGGAAAATATAAGTATGTATCTTTTTTTCATCTTTTAAAGCTAAAATAATTAGTTTAAAAAAAAAAATACAACATTTGGATGAAAATTAAAACATAACATTTTTTCCCAAATACTTTTTTTTATATAATTTATAAAGTAACAGATCTAGATTCACTTACACCATTTTTTTAATTTTAACACCCAGTTTATAATAAGAAAAAAACTTACACCTTCCTCTTAACATAACATTTTTTTAATCATATAACAGAATAACCAAAATTAAACGTAAACAGACAGCTATGTTTTTTTTTGTCTTGAAAATTTATTGAGAGGAAATAGTTTTAATAATTAGTAACTGATGACGATCGACTAAAGATGGGGCAATTCATTTCTCAATAATTAACGTTTGCAATGATGATTATTTTTGTGACACCGGACGTCGGGTAAGTGCGCTAATACTTGGGTGTTCTGTTAAAAGGCCTTTAATTAGCATTAAAATCGTCTTACAGAGTGAAACAATAAAAGTGTCACCGTAAAGACAACAAGCTACAGCTGTATTTTAAGACTTTTATTGACAAAATCAATTCAGGTAACCTGATTATGTAGTAGAACTGACATCTATTCAATGTAATCGCCTTCACCCTAAGCTTCCGCGTCAATATTGATCTGGAACTGGGAGCATTCCTTTTCCATATGTGTCGGAGGGGGCTCGGTGGATGGCGACAATCAGGCTGCCTTTAGTGTTGTGGGAGGTCATGTTGGTGATGTTCTCGACGTATGACCAAACGAAGTAGTCGGGATAAGAGAAGGCCAGTGGGAGAAGAGTACAAAGTTTTAGGACTCTTTCTGAAGCCAAACCTGGGTGTCTTTGGACTTGTGGGCCGGCGTCAAATCCTGCTGCCACACCTAGAATTGCACCAAGGGAACACAACACCCTTCAGCACATACAGGTACACTTTGGTGTTGACTTTCAAACGGACTTCGAAGATGTGAGGTGGCATGATGTAGCCCTCGCTTGAAACCACACTAAACACCATAATCCTGGACGGAAATTTGGTTTTCATCACCTTGAGCACATCCTTGGTATTCGTGGCAATTCAGCTATACATTTTGAGAAAGCTGACAATGGTCTTGTTGTTATAACCCGGATAGGTACAAAGCATGAGTTGTACAGCGGCGCATCTCCGATCTGGCTTGATGAACATTGTGCAACGTTCAGACATGACAGAAGGATCTTATCGCTCTTAAGCTTTGTATACAACTGGCCAATTAGTAGATGATCTGCAACAAATAAAGAAACAAACGGAAAGGGAGTCATGCCGTTGTATCTAGGGCGATAATTTTGTCGTTTCACGCTGTATATTTATTTTAATTCAATAAATGTGTAATAAATACTGGTGATGGGACGATTCCAATAGTTTTCCCGATTCCGATACAATTAACGATTCCGTGCTAAATTCCCGATTCCGATTCTTTATAAATCTCTAATTATTTAACTATAAGATTTCCCCGATTTTCGTAAAAACACATGTTCAATATGCAGATATTTTCCTAAACGTCAAAATACACTTATGGAGGATGATCTATCGATTTTAGCTTTATTGGTGATTTTAAAATCAATAAATATTTATTATTTTATCATTATTACCAGCAATGAAACATTTTACTTTAAATAAAATCCAATAAAAACAGACAAAAAGGCAATTAAAAAGAATCGATTTGGCATCGGCAAATAGGCATCAATTTTTTTTTCCGATTCCGATACCGATACCGATACCGATTCCGATACCTCCAAATCTTCTGATTTTTCCGATGCCGATTACGAATAATCGTCCCAACACTAATGAATAGTTTATCATAAAATGCCGGCATTTATTTTTTTGTTGACATTTCTGGAGATTTTTAATTTTTGTAAATTGCTTTCTCTTCCATTGTTGTGCACTCTCCAAATGTCCAAACTAACAATACAAAAAAACTGGTTTCTCCATGATAGTGCACAAGTGCCGAAAATTCCAAAACAAACACAGGTTTTAAGGTCGTTTCGTTCATCATCAGTCTTACTCCCAGTTATGGCTGACGTGCGCGATCAAGCTGCACCAGTTGATTTAATAAAAGGTTCCGAGCCGATGTACTTTTTACATACGATAAACTATGGCACGACAAATGTACGTCAACTGGCCCTTGCCGATTCTCTAATTATGTGATTTAGACACGTCATTCGATGAACCTATGGCGTTATATATATATATATATATATATATATATATATATATATATATATATATATATAAATTCCACAGCCAAATAACGTCGTAGCCCACAAGAGCTATGACAGTCAACAAACCGGAAATCCAAAACTTGACTTTCGATTTCATTTTGCTCATTGGTAGAGTGTTTGCCTCACATGCAGGAGGCTCGGTTTTCGAATCCTGAGTTCGGAGGTGTCTAACTGATGAGCCCAAATGAGGGCGAAACGCGAATCTTGGACTTTCGGTTCGTTTACTGTCATAGCTCTTGTGGGATGCGACGTTATTTGGCTGTGGAATTTATCATATATAATCTCTCACATTCTGAAAATATATATATAATGGTTGTATAGATTGGTTTCCGAGATATAAATCCACTGAAATGCCTGTGATTATAAAAGAGTGCTCAATAAAAAAAGAGCAGGTACAAAGTCTGCTACTTATACAAACATCATTTGTTACATATGTGCATACATGTTTCAGTGAAATCTCCTTTCAGGTAGGCCCACCTCACCTGACTGAAAAAAGAAACGATAATGTTTGTATAATTTGTTTGTAAACAAGCTGATGGTCCGAGCACTTTGCGACGGGAGGGTGTGGATTTAATACACACTCTTATTTACGGCAGTGATTCGTAGCCAAATGGTGATGGCTTCCGACTGTCAATGCGACAGTTTAGGTTCAATCCACGGCTGGGGAAAGGTGTTTGTCTAGCCTCACTGATGAGTTGTGATACAACGAAACAGTACTGTATGTGAATGACAATATATATATATATATATATATATATGCCGTTTCAAGGACTGATTCTAAATGCGAATAACTATATATATATATATATATATATATATATATATATATATATATATATATATATATATATATATAAAAGTGAACGTGTCTGTCTGTGTGTCTGTCTGTCTGTGTACATTTCCCTACGCAACTCTGTCAATTTTTAGTCTATAGACTCGAAATTTGAAATACCGGGTACTGAGATTTGGGAAGATCGATGTGACGGGTGTCAGCCAGAAATTTGGCTGTTAAGGGGTCAAATTTCAACGATTTGACCTTTAAGAACTCTACCAAAGTCCTCCGACAATTTTGGGTCTAGAAACTTGAAACTTTAGATATAGGTTCCTTGAACCTGGATCTAACTTAATAAAGTGATTTGAGCCCGAAACAATAAATGTTAAGGGGTCATAATAGGGGTCAAAGTTTTAAAAAATTAACCATTTTTTTTTGTTTTTTTTGCTTTTTTTGCACAGCATACACCTCCAAACACCCGAGCAACGCCGGGAACCCCTGCTAGTATATATATATATATATATATATATATATATATATATATATATATATAGTTATTTGCATTTCGAAACAGTCCTTGAAACGACAGTCGAATGTAGTACAGTGTAACGTGCGACAGCTGACAGAGCTGAACTTGCACAATTTTTTTTAACTATTACTATTTTCATTATGATTATTTTTACCGTTCAACAAATGTGTTTCAGTTTCTTACCGTTTATTATGCATATTGAAAGCAATTGCATCCCTTTTATTTACTTTTGTTTGCTATTTCAAATAACCGCTCATGCCTTACAAAACTTATTTTAAAATATTTTTTTAAAAATTCAACATTCTTCTTCTACAAACAGCTAAAACCATTTACGTGAACTCTTTTCGAACATTGTCCAAATACAAATTTCCAGTACTTTTAGTGTCTTTCATTTTCATTTCGATAAATTTTGTGACCAAGAGCGGAGGACCGCTTGAAATCTAAAAAACATATATAAAAAAATAACATCGTGTTCATGCTTAAAAAAACCCTCATAACCTTGAAATTAATATATATATATATATATATATATATATATATATATATATATATATATATATATATATATATATATATAAGGAGCTACCACTTATCAGAACCTATAAAATGTTAATGCGTGAACATCGTGGTGATCTGTAATTGTGGACATTGGTAAGAATTTGAATAGTAACGAGGGCGGTTCAATAAAAACTTGTTTACGTTGAACTTTAAAACGATCATGCAATAGTCAGCGAGAAAGCAGCCTCACGATATTGTGTTCGTCAGAAGTAAAGCCGTAGAAAATAAATTGTGCTCATGAAATTTTCCTACAGCCAGAAACTAATGACAGTTGTTAAAGTGGTGGTAAATAGGCGAGTGTTTGCCGTGGACGTTTTTTCGAGAGTTTATTTTATTAGGTTGTTGGTAGCGAGCAACACCAGAAAATAAATTTATAATTATTATTATGATTGTTGTTTCGTAAGTCTAAATGGAATGCCTCCAAAAAGAGGTTTTTCGGCAATTTAAGTTGATAGAATGGAATTATATTCTGACAATTATGGTTTCAATTGGAAGACGAATTTGGAATCAAGAAACCAGTTTCGAATGTGGGAACTTCAAATGTTGAAGATTCGCGCGAATATTTTTTAAGAGTGCTCAGAATAGATCATGGACTATTTGATCAAGATGACAGTTGTTTTTTATGGCATATTAACCGTTTTCAAATTATTTAATGCCAAATCTAGTGATTTTGAAGAAAAATATTTATAGAATATATTTGTTTTTTGTCTTGTTTTCTTTTAAGTCGCTTTCTATTAAATCCATAGTGGATTAGTCGTTTACGCCAACCAACCCTTTTTCTCAATATATAAGAAAATGCTCGGGCCTAAGAGGAGCAGATCAGAGCCGAATCTCGAGAGAGAACAAGACCCAGAAAGACGCCAACACCGCCTTTCGTCCATCTTCGCCACCTAAATGCAAAATCTAAGCGTCTATCTTTACATCATCAACGCTCTCATCCCCATCTGGCATCAATTGAAATGGATGGTTCTCGTCTTGGGGAGGCCCCATATTTTGACAAGCTTCTGGGTTTGAACTTTACTCCTGATCTGAAATGGAACACGTACATCAAACATCAAACCTGTTGCTAGGGACGCTGGGAAAATGGTGGTATCTTTCTACCGCTCCAGAAGACATCTCACTACTGATGCAATTCTCTATCTGTATAAAAGCCAAGTATGTCCAAGGATGGAGTACTACTGCCACATCTGGGCAGGAGCTGCTGAAAACAGCCTATCATGCCTTGACAGAGTACAAAATAGACTTCGTCGTTTAGTGGGGGATGCCTTTTTCTCTTCCCTGCAACCTCTCTCCCAGAGAAGAGACGTTGCAAGCCTGTTTTTGTTTTATCGCTATTTCCGTGGCAGGTGCTCATCTGAGCTCCAATTGCTCGTCCCCCCTCGCCAATCTTTCACGAGAAACACCCGTCTGGCTGAAACTACTGTCAATAATTTTCCCCACTCTTTAGCTATGCCTAAATCCAAACGTAGATTCTATGAGAAAAGCTTCTTTCTTAGAACTGCACGCCAGTGGAACTCTCTGCCGCTTGCCTGTTTTCCACCTGACTACAACTTGGACGTCTTCAAGTCCAACATAAACAAACTCCTGACAAACCGCCCCTTAAGTAAGACACTCTATCAAAACCCCCAATGCTAATGATTACTAAATACTATCTCATTGATTACTGTGCACGCAATAACCCTTATCCTTGAGTAGCCTTCGGGCCTTGATAAGTGGTGACCCCCATGTAAAAAAAAACAAAAGAAATATAAAGAACGAAAAATAAGATTCCGGACTGTTTTCTGGTGTAGCGAAGAATTGTACATATTTAAGACACTTGTAAATTTCGTGAATAAACTTTTGGTATACGTCTGCGTTTGTTTTCTTTTTCAACGAGGCCTGCGACGCGGAAGAATATTGTAAAGAACTCCCAGGAGAAGGACGACCACGACTATTACGACTTCGACAGTGGCCGGTGTAAGGGAGGCTTTACAGTAGCATGCGTTCGCTCCGTCAGCCATAACTGTGTGAACGTTCAAAGTAATTCGCAATTGTAATTTTAGCATCGTCTGCACTGAAGATTTAACCATCAACGCCCAGAAGAGTGTAATTTTTACAACTGAATTTTACTACGCTACAGGTTCTAAAGACGATTCTACAATGCAAAACGATAAAAAGCCGACATGAATCCATTTCCGTTTGATGAAAACCAGTTTTCTTGTATTTGTTGCAAACCATCTACTAGTTGACAGGTTGTGTATAAATCCCAAAAGCAATAAGAGCCCTTTATCATGTTTCAAAGTGAAACAATGTTCAACGAGCGTGATCGGAGATGCGCCGGTGTACAACTCATGCTCTCCAGCGATCCAAGTTCTGGAAATAAGGCCATTTCTAGAATCTCAAAAAGTACTGTTTATGGCCAGGGTTATAGTCTTTGGTGTGATTTCAAGATAGGGCCACTTAATGCTTCCTCATCTCTTCGAATTGAAAATCAACACCAAAATTTACTTGTATGTACTAAAGATTATGGTGACCCCCTGATACAATCACGTGGCCCCTGGCAGACCCTGGGTGTGTTTGCAGAGGCTTCAGAAGAAGTGCTACGACTTTGTACCCTTCACTCACCGGAACCTTCCCCGGCCTGAACCCGCAAGACAACTTCGTTTGGTACTACATTGAGAACATCACCAACATGACCTCCTACACTATCAAAGCCTGCTCGATCGCCGTCATTGACGCTTATGGAAAAGGTATGCTCCCAATCCCGGACCCGTATCCATGTGCTGAATGCGGCTACATTTAATAGATGTCGGCTCTGCTACATACGCAAGTAACCTGAATTGATTTTTTTAAATAAAAGTTTTAAAATAAATTTGTAGTGTTGATTTCTTTAGGGTGACAGTATAATCATCCCAAGCCGTAGTAGCAATTTAAAAATTTTCAGATTTACGAAGTGCAACAGAAAGGTTACTAGCTCGACAAGATAGATTTGAAGAAGATCAGGCAAACATCTGTGCGAGGGTGCGTATTAGAACGTGGGAAAATATTAGGATGAGCTGTAAGAGCTTGCGAGAGTATTAGCAAAAGTATCCGAAAAAAATACAGACATGATAAAAGGATATATATATATATATTATTCCTTAATTGGAATTCATTTTTGAGATGAGCATTATATATATTAATTTATTTCGGCTACTAGTCTCATCTTTATTAGTTGTTGTTTTTCATTGGATTTTTTATTCACAACGTTTCGGCCAACTAATTCCTCTGGCCTTCGTCAGGTGGTAACCGCGACGGATAGGAACTTCGAATCGCCTAACTGCATTCTCAGCCATCACTGCCATCCGTAGTTGTTGTCGTCTCGCCACATTTTGGCCAATTAACATCTGGCACGCTTTGGGTGGGATTGAAACCGCTATCTTCAGACAATGTTCATCTGGAACTGTAGAGATTCAACGTCTCTATCAACTGCGCCAGGGGCCCCGAACCGATCACCTGACAAAGGCCAGAGGAATTAGTTGGCCGAAACGTTGTGAATAAACAATGCAATGAAAAACAGCAACTAATAAAGATGAGACTAGTAGTCCGAAATAAAAATAAATTAATGCAAAAAGGAATTTATACGCGAGATGAGGCGAAAAGAAAAATGAAAAAAATAAGACTACCAGTGGTCGCAAAGAAACAAAGTCGATACGGAAGGACACCGACGTGTAAAGTGAAAGTGAGAATGGGCCGGCTGTTGCCAGCATGTGGTCGGAAGAAAGAGAAACAAAAATCAGCCTAGATGGACATGTGGCAATTAGAGAGTTTTAAGTGGTATCGAGACAGTAGAGTTACAGTGGGAAATGCTTTTGTTAAAAAAATGACGAGTCGGATTTAGTTTTGTTTGTTTGTTCCAGCCACGTTAGCCATCAATTAAAAATGGTGTGAAAATAACAAACAAAATGAGAATAGTAGTCCAGAAAATCGAATAATCAATCCTCATCTAAAAAAATGCAGAACTATAGCAGTCTGAATAATCCTAATAATAAATGAAATATTTTTTTTTTAAATCGACTTTGATGGTTAAAAGTTGAAGCTGTTTCTTTGCCAGGAGGGGAAAAATGTGATTAAAAGGCAGACGAATCGATTTAATTTCTTTTCAATGTTTAATTGGATTTTTTTATGACAAATTCCAATCTAAATGATAATCGATCTATTGTATTTGTGACATTTTTAAAAATTTCTGTAAACGTCGCCTTAATGAATTCCAAAAATAACCTTATATCTCGCCGTCATCGTTTTTGTCGGTTTTTCTATGTTCTATTTTGCTGTTTTTAATTGAATGGCACATGTGCTAAAGTATTTCAGCATCTTTATTTTCGCAGCGGGGTGTGGGCTGAGGGTAAATAGAAAAAGTCTACTTAGCAAGAACTCCAGGTTTTGCAATAAAAACAGACAAATTATGAAGCTCCGTTCAAAATTAAAGTTGAACCAAATTTTGAGAATAGCAAAAAAAAAAGCATATTTATTAGTTTTTGAAATTGGAATTCATTATTGAGATGAATATTTTTTATCCCTATATATATATATATATATATATATATATATATATATATATATATATATATATATATATATATATATATACTAGCAAAAGCACCCGTCGTTGAGTGGGTTCAAAAACAGCCTACACAAAATGGACTCTGATTTATGAAAGTATGATAGGTTATGAAAAGGAAGGGATTTAAAGAGATAGCTTCGAATTTGGGGGTATCAAAACAAAATCGAAAACTGATGAAAGTAAAAATAAAATAGATAAACCCAATAATTTATTATACCATACATGTTCACACTGAAACATTTATCACAATATTCTGTGGATCTATATTAAAACTTGTTAAACTTTGTGACATATTTCCATTCTATGGAGGTCAGGCGCGAACGAACACCCCATAATTTTATTATACCATATTTCTTCAAACTGAAACATAATTATCAAAGTATACTTACGCAGATAGATATGAAAAGTTATTAATGTTTGTGCTTATTTCCATTCTATGGAGGCCAGGTGCGAACTCAGACCCTACAATTTGTTTATACCATCCCTATTTAACTTAAAACATATTTATCAAAGTATTCTTATGTACATCTATATCAAAAACACTTGTAAACGGTTTTTTTTTTCAGTTTTAATTTTTTTTATTTCCGTACTTTGTGGACCAGGCGCGAACGCAGACCCCACAATTTTAATGAACCAACGTTTTGCCAGATCAAACATACCCATTCCTGTGTCTCGATACATCTTCTATCATTATATGTAATCAGTTTTCTATAATAGTCAACCATATATGAGCCTATTCGTGACCACACGCACACACACACACACAGACGTTCAGCTTTATATATATATATATATATATTAAATGAACTCATATTTCCTCTCTGATTTTGACCTCAACAGAATTAAAAATCAAGACATTTTATGCAAATGTACAATGCACAAACTGTAGCGCAATATATTAGGTGTGTTATATGCCTATTACCTCTCCACTTCCTCGGTAATCGTAGATTCCTATATTTTTTCTGATGAGAGTTCACTGCTAAAATCGGTTACAATCAATAATAGTGTAAATTCTTTTTTCTCTAATAAATTCCTCCATCCCCCGTCACCACTTAAACCGTTGCGCGATCGTTCACAAGGGGCAGTTAAGAAGGCACACCGGTTTGGTTTTTCTTTACTTTGTAGTTGCTTAAAAAACCTGAAATGGAATTTAAACGTTGCTTTTCGTTCTATGCTTTCTACTGGGTGAAACGCATCTTAACCGAATCGAAGGGTTATTTATGCCATTTTTTCGCTTTATTTCGTTTTGTAGTTGCTTAAAAACTGTGCAATGGAATATGCTTTCTACTAGGTGAAACGTATCATGGACTTAACCGAATCGAAGAGTTATTTAGGCCATTTTTTTTCTCGATTTTCGCTATGTTTCTTTGTTTTCGCTTTTCCAAACACGTAAATCATTTTCTCCCCTGATTTTTGCTTTTGGTTTTCCGATTTCTTTCATAAAGAAGTTTTACGTTCGTTCGCTGTTTTCTTTTTTTTTTTTTTTTTTTGTTTTGGTTTCCGCCGATTTTTTAAAGAAGTTAAACATCGTTTTTTTTAATATTTAAACAGGGTTATTACTTCATTTATTCTTTACTTTGCCCCCCCTTATACACACACCTCCAAACAACCAGGCAACGGCGGGTACGCCCGCTAGTTATGAATAAAATAAAATACGCATCAAGTGCGCTTGAAACCAAATCACAAGCTAATATTAGGGAAATAAACAAGTTTTAAATTTATCACAAATATATTTCAGAGGTATACTCCATCTTCAGTGTGTTGTTTTGTTTCTTTTTTATTCTTCTTCCTTGCAAGGATCAAATAGAATTTTTTTTTTTTGAAAATTTAAATAAAATAAAATCATAACGTAGTATTAGGAAAATAAACAAATATTTTACTTGTTTGAAATTTATAACAAATATATTTCAGCGATATACTCCATCTTCAGAAAAAAAGAGACAAAACAACACACTGAAATAGAGTATATCTCTGAAATATATTTGTTATAAATTTCAAACAAGTAAAATATTTGTTTATTTCACTAATAATACGTTGTGATTTGGCTTTCAAGCGCACTAGATGCGTATTTTATTTTATTTAAATGAAAACAACGTTATTATATCAACTCACCCTCTTGACATTATTTTTTATTGATTTATTTATTGCGAACTATTATCCTCATCTTTCTTAGTTTCTGTTTCAAGGCTTTGGGGCCAGGGCGCAGTGGATAGATACGTTGATACTCTACAGTTCCAGGTGAGCATTGTTTGAAGATAGCAGTTTCAATCCTACCCAAAGCCGGCTAGAGGATTACTTGACCAAAACGTGGTGAGACGACAACAACTATGGATGGCAGTAATTGCTGAAAAAGCAGTTAGGAGATTTGGAGTTCCGATCCCGTCGCGGTTACCATCTGACGAAGGGCAGAGGGATAGATGGCGAAACGTCGTGAAGCAGCAACTAAGAAAGATGAAGATAACATTCCGCAATAAATAAATTAAGAGAAAAAACAGTTAATTAGCGATTAAACAATATCGCTACTGTTGAATAATTGTTGATTACGAAAACCTGCTGTTATGGTTTCATATTTCATTTCCTTACCTTTAACTCTTTATTGAAAGAATGGTGATCATCTACATAGACGAGGCTAGCTTTTTGATTGAGTTTGACTCTCTCGACCAGTAGTAATTAACACATCTTACATTAATAATTGCATAACTATGAATTATTAGTGATGTAATTACAAAATTGTTTATATCAATTTAACACTTACTATATATATATATATATATATGTATATATGTATATATATATATATATATATATATATATATATATATATATATATATATATATATAGTGTATATTAAGGCAGCATTTTCACATTTAGACAAATATTATTGAATAGCACGGAATTATTCTGTTTTACAATTTTCCTTTTTATCTTCTCCAATCTCCGAATAGTCCTTTTCGTGTTCTTCTCGAAATTATATATGGCAAATAAGCTACACAGAATATTCCGGGTTTCATTCTCGTGAGCAACGAATTGTCTTATCGAAACTAGCAGGGATGTCCGGCGTAGCCAGGTCGTAAAATACGCTTAAATGTGATACTTTAATTCTTGCGGAGTTCGTATATATTTTTACAGAGTTAATGTTCTATCGATTTTTATATATTATAAAACTGTGATGTCAAAAATAAAAAAATATATCCATATGACTCGGGTTTAACAGCTTTAATCGAAACCAAATCCAAACATTATATATATATATATATATATATATATATATATATATATATATATATATATATATATAGATATATATATATATATATATATATATAGAGAGAGAGAGAGAGAGAGAGAGAAGAGAGAGAGAGAGAAAGAGAGAGAGATACATAGATAGATATACATATATATATATATATATATATATATATATATATGCATATATATATATATATATTACTTTAATTCCTGACGCTATAATCGAAACCTAAATCAAAACTTATGAAAAATTCTTGATAAAAATAATTCATAAAAAATCGATTATTAAGGTGCCATCAGCAAAAATCGAAACCGCAACCAAGACTTATGAAGAATTTTGGATAAAATTATTTTAATGAAATATATTATTGGAGTGGCATTACCTATAATCGAAACCAAAACCAAAACTTATGAGGAATTCTTAGTAACATTATTTATAAAAAAAATAAATGACTTAAGCATCATCAACAATAATGGAAACCGAAACAAACATTATGAAGAATTCTTGGTAACATTATTTACAAAAATAAATAAATAAATGACGTGAGTGCCATCAGCTATAATCGAAACCGAAACCAAAACTTATGAAGAATTCTTGGTAAAATTATTTATTGCAAAAAATGGAAGTACATAACAATTAAACCACCCGGTGGTAAGCATGACACAGAAAATAACACACAGGCTATCGTATTAATATATCGATTCAATAAAAAAGGTAATTTAAGAAAGTGGAGAGAAAAGTGAACGTTTAAAATACGTACATTCGTATGAAAAAAATTAAATAAAATACATACAGAAGTATGAAAAAAGTGGAAGACCGTTTACAATACATATGTAAAAAAGATTAAATACAATACATACGGGTGTATAAAAAATAGAATACATACATTCGTATAAACAAGATAAATTACAATATTTACATACGTATAAAAAAGATTAATGACAATACATACGTACGTATAAAAAAATAAATACAATACGTACATAGATATAAAAAGATTAAATGAAATACGTACATACGTATGAAAAAAGATTTCAAAGAAAAAATTAAAAAGAAAAAAGATACGTATATACGTATAAAAAAGATTAACTACAATACATATATACGTATGGATTTTTTTTTTATCTGAACCAAAAATTACAAAATAGAGGTAAATAAATATCAAGGAACACAAACAAACTCTAACGTGAATATTTGTTTTGCTATCAATGGAAAAAGAAGAGGTCAACTTGGAGGATTGTCACCGTTTTTGTGGAAATCCGCGATATATATATATATATATATATATATATATATATATATATATATATATATATATACTTGTTTATTATTATATAAACATGCTCACATCCCGCTGCTACAAATAGCCACTTGTTTCAATCAAACAACAGATATCATAAAAAAAAAACCCGAGTATATATATATATATATATATATATATATATATATATACATATATAGTCATCCACATACAGTACTGTTTCGCTGTTTCACAGCTCATCAGTGCGGCTAGACAGGCAACTACCTCAAGCCAGGATTGAAACCCGACCGTTTGTACGGCAGTCAAGGCTTCTAACCATTACGCTATTGGCGGTTGCTTGAACGAGTAGTGAGTTTAACGATGTTTTGATATCGTCTGAAATACCTCCGCTCCATTTGTTTACACAAAGAGCGTCGCTTATATGCAAATGGTAATTCGTGTTTCACTTCTCAATATGCTCAACTCAAGGTGAGGAGCACAATATATATATATATATATAGTGTCTATGCATGCAGGCGCACATATGCACATATATTTGCACGCCAGGGCGGGCATGTATGTGTACCCGTGACCGTTTCTTTTAAGTATATATGTGTGTACGTGCGCTGTGTGTACTCGTGGCTGCCATCGCTAGCTGACCCTCTCCAAACAATTAAAAACAAAATAAAAAATAAAAATAAATAAACCGAATCATAGCCCCGCCCCCGCCTCCAAACATAAGCGAACACCCAACAGCTCAAGACATACTTACCAAGAAATCACCTCACCAACAAGACGCCAAAAACTTTAACACTAAGACTCGAATTTCAAAGTAACCCCCTCCTCCCACCCCCACATATTCCCCTTTCCCTCATGTATCCCTATGTCCTCAGCCACACCAGAAATGAACTTCCATGACCCTCCCCCACAAGCTCCTTAAACCCCAAAACTAAAACATTATCGACATACAAAACGCCCCCTCCTTCCCTCCTTGTTCCGTTCCTCTCTTCCTCTTCCGCCCTCCTCGCACCCCCCCTGACCTCATTCACTCTTCCACTCTTTCATCCCAAAATAGCGAAAATTTCTGTAAAAGTTTGAGGACGCTACAGACGGCTAAAAAAGAAAAAAAAAAACGGCCGTGTAGCCGAAACAATAATGTAACTTTACAGAAAGATACGGTAATAAAAAATAAAACGCATATTTGCTCTACAACAGTATTGAGCACTCTCTTCAGTTTCTATTAATTACCATCTCCACTATATATATATATATATATATGTATATATATATATATATATATATATATATATATATATATATATATATATATATATATCACAAACCCCTATATGCATGACAGATAGTACCCTACCTGAAAATTCTACTTCAAACTTCTCGGCGGGCAATATGAATTGCAACAAATACATAGAGGACATTGCAAAGGCTGCTAGAAGACTACTCACTCTTGAGAGTATTCTGTAACTTTACAAGGCCACCATTCACCCATGCATGGAGTATTGTTGCCACATCTGGCCTGGTGAATTTACCACTAGCCTGTTCCTTTTAGATAAAGTCCCATCACGTTCAAAAAGGAGTTGTCAATCTAATCGGTACCACTTCATCAACTAAGCTCCAGTCCCTGTCGCATCGCCGCAATGTTGCATCACGGTGTTTCTGTTTTACAAATATTTTAATGGAATGTGTTGTGATGAGCCTGTTTCACTTGTACCCCCTCGGCGTACATATCCCAAACAAACCCGCTTAGCAATAAGATCTCAACCGTTTCACTGTTGTTGTCCCTAAATGCCAGAAAGATTTCTATTCTAATAGTTTCTTCCCTCGAGCAGCTAGATTTGGAATTCCCTTTCTGCTGCCTGCTTCCTTGGCTGTACTGATATGCAGAAGTTTAAATGTCACATAAACAAATATCTTGTAAATCTTTCCTTGACATGGCCCCAAATAGTAGCCCCTTACGACCAAGTGGCGATGTGCTTTGTAAAAGGTGAACATGAGTCATATATATATATATATATATATATATATATATATGTATATATATATATATATATATATATATATATATATATATATATATATATAGTAATTTATAAAATATATATGGCGATTAAGCTACACTGAATATTCGGCGTTTCATCCACTCTAAGATTCGTCAGGCTTATGCGCGAATTCTGTGATTGTTGATCGTTTTATATGGTCCGCTTCTGTTGAGGATTTTAGTTAGCCAATCAGCTTTCTAGTATCCACCGCGCCCCTTCCTATCAGCCAATGGGCATGCATTTTATCGAACAAAGGATCTGTTTTAAAACTAGTTTAGTGGTTTAAGGCAAACATTTTCTTTATTTTATATATATAAATATACATATGTGTACACACATATATGCACATATATATACATATATATATATACATATATGTGTGATCATTTATGTATATTAATGTTTATTTAATTTATTTATTTGTTTATTTTCTATTGTTTTTGTTAGTTTTAAAACTATTTTGTATCGCTACCCTAGAGTTATTTTTATTTTGTGAACACAGTTGTTTGCTATTTCTCTTCTACAGTTTAATAGATTTTGGGGTTCTTTAAAGTACAGGATGACAAATTTTTCATGAACGCATGAAAAATTTGCCATCCTATCGTCGTGTTTTCTTACTATCACCTTTCCGGACTTAACTACACACACACACACACACACACACACACACACACATATATATATATATATATATATATATATATATACACTTGTGCCCGATATTATTCATACCCCCCTTGAAAATTGAGTTTATTAGGTGTAACTTTTGTAAGAATTTATTGTTTACGTCCATATTGATACATATTCTTAATAAACCTCTTCTGATCATTTTCGTCATTTTAAAATCTCGGGATACTTGTAATAAAAGAAATATACAGCTATTTATAAAATCTGCAATGTTCAAAAATAATCATACCCCCTTATTTTTTCAGTATTAATCGAGTTTCTGACTGTTTGTCTTCTGTTTGATTCTTATTTTGAATGCTTTTATACAACCTTTGATTAATTTCATTTCGTTTTTTGCATTTTTCAGAAATTAAAATGATATCAACTGAAAACCAATAAAAGAATAAAAATTATTAGAATGGGGAAGAAAAAAGAGCTTAGTAATGATCTTAGGACTAAAATTGTGAATTCACATAAGGATGGTTTAGGTTACAAGTCAATTTCCAAGAAATTTGAGGTCCCTACAGCAACAGTACAGAGCATCATCAAAAAATTCCAGAGCCACCACACAACAAACAACTTGATTGGTAGAGGAAGGAAAAGGAAACTGTCTGCTAGAGCCACCAGGAATATTGTAAGAAGTGTTAATGCAAATCCAACCACCACTAATAAGGACATTTTAGAAAATCTGGAGTCTTCTGGCATAAAAATATCAAGGCAAACATTGCAAAGGACTCTGCATGAAAATGGTCTGAAAGGAAGAAGACCAAGAAGGACTCCATTGCACACCGGAAAACACCTTGCAGCACGTCTAAAGTTTGCTAGGACCCATGTGAATTCTCCAGAGTCCGTTCTCTCAAGTATTTTGTGGACTGACGAAACAAAAATTGAATTGTTTGGCCATATGGATGCTTCTTACGTTTGAAGGAAGAAAGGAGAAGCTTACAACCCAAAGAACACCATACCCACGGTGAAACATGGTGGTGGTAGCCTAATGTTTTGGGGCTCCTTTTCGGCTAGTGGTCCAGGTAGTTTGGTCAAGATAGATGGAACCATGAAGAAGGAGCAATATTTGGAGATACTCCAGAAAAACATTAGACAGGATGCGGAGAAGCTCCATTTAGGACCAAACTGGGTCCTTCAACAGGATAATGATCCAAAACATACTGCCAAAATAGTCAAGAAATGGTTTGAGGATAATCAAATTAATGTTTTGAAATGGCCTAGCCAGAGTCCCGACCTGAACCCTATCGAAAACCTCTGGCACATATTGAAAACTGAGGTTAAAAAGCAGAAACCTAGAAATTTGAGGGATTTGGAGAACTACTGCATTGAAGAATGGTCAAAAATCAGTGTTGATGCTTGTAAAAACCTTGTTGATAAATATCCCAAACGGTTACAGGCAGTTATTAAGAATAAAGGGCATGCTATTGACTATTAGTAAGAGAGGTATGAATAATTTTGAACTAGTGTCATTATTGTTTTTCTTTGTATAATGTTTCAAACTTGCATAATTTATTTATTTGTTGAGTTTAAATTAAATGCTTATGCTTGATTTATTGTTTGAAATCCCTTTAATATTGTCTACCTTCTGGTTTGAGCAATATTCTTATAGAAATCTCAAAGATCCGAGGGGTATGAATAATATCGGGCACAAGTGTATATATATATATAAATTAAACACAATGCATACATACGTATAAAAAAATAAAATACAATACATACATACGTATGAAAATTTAAATACAATACATGCATACGTATATATATATATATATATATATATATATATATATATATATATATATATATATATATATATGTGTGTGTGTGTGTGTGTGTGTGTGTTTTATATTTTATAGACGGAATTAGACTTGGAGTCCAAAGAGCAGAGTTATATTTATGTATTGGGAAATGTATTAATACTTAAAAAGAAAATAGATATATAATAAGCTCAATAGGTACAGGTTTCCTAGAGCAATATCTGCTTTGTTCACAAGAAAAAAATGCTAGTTTGCTGATGAGGAGCCTTTGTTTAAAGCAAAAACTTTTATCAAATTATTGTTCAAGACATATTGTTTATTTCAATAAAATGAACATCGTTTCCGAAACAATCGTACACTCGAGTTGATTTTTTTTGTTATGTTTTTTCTTGGTGAATCTGATTTTAATTAACAAGTATGAATCGTTTTACTCAATATATACGCATATATGTGTATATATTCATTCAGGCAAACATTATTAAAAACAACAGAGATACCTTTCTTAATGATTCTATTTTCATTTTTTCGATCTTTCGTAAGATTTTTTTAACTTCAAGATGGAAGGTATTTACAAATGCTCCATGGTTCACACGAGCGCGTTCGACTCTTTCTTAAATCATCATCAGGTGGAGATAAAATATTAAAAATAGAAGTGAAATATATAGTTACGAATGATAATATGTATATATATATATATATATATATAGAGATAGATACATACATACATACACCCCCCATATATATATATATATATATATATATATATATATATATATATATATATATATATATATATAACTCATCACTGGAAACTCTAACAATAAAAGCCATAACTAATAATGATATCGTGTGGCTCTTCCAGAAAAAAGTTTGCAAACACCAGTTATCTTACATTAAACAGACTAGGAAGGTTTAGATACATAGAAGACAGCGTGTATGCGTGAACAAGTGTGCATGTGTGCGTGTGTGTGCGCATTCGTGTGTGCAAGTATGTATCTAAAAACGTCACTGGATTAACTTTGCCTCTTTGCGGCATCCATCGCTTTAACCGACATTTTGCATAGACCATAATACTTATTTATCATCTGAAACGACAAGTTCTTCCAACACAACGCCGCTTTTTATTGATCTCATCTTTTTTTGTCTTACCTCTAACATCAATTAAATGAATCGGTTTTTTTTTCCTTATCTATTATATACATCTCACTTGTTTGTTTAAATGTATGTATGTATGTATGTATGTATGTATGTCTAAAACTTTTCACAGAGGCAGCGGATTTTCACGGGATTGGTTTCGTTTTCAGGCTAAACATTTCGGACGACCAACATCGAAATATTGGCTACAAACATAAATTACTTCACGCTCAACTATGCACTTTTTTCCAGGGGTGGTCGCGTTTCCGCCGATATTTTCGAAAGTCATCACTTATTTTTGATTGACTAGCTTTTATTTAAACATTCGCCACTTCCGGTTTGGCAATTTGCACAACGGCAAAGACTTCGCGTGAAAAGATTATAGTATGCGTATATACATATGTGTTTAAAAAAGTTTCCTATCAAACTCCTCTGTCATGAAACTAAACATATAAGGTATTCGAACTCATGAAAAACATTATATTTGGGTTTTACCTAAGTAAAATTGGTACAAAAGTGTGAAAATTAAAAAAAAAAACATGTCTTCAGGCAATCTTTTGTTTTCGGTGGCGCAAGAGTAATGTTTTAAAACTTTTTTAAATCAATAAATTCGATTTCCCCTCAATACAGCCTTAAGAAAGCGAAGGCGAAACCGGTCAGCTCTTTATTTTTCTTTCCTATTCTTATACCCGTATTCTTTATAAATTATAAAGTCTTACCTTCATGATTGCAATATTTAAATTCTATACACACCAAAGATTCATGATATATATATATATATATATATATATATATATATATATATATATATATATATATATATATATATATATATACAAGGTGACCAAAAATAAAAACAAAAGCTAAATGGAGGCCATCTAGAACATATGCTGGAAAACGGAAAACGGAGAAAAAAGGCCAAAGATCATAGTGTTTTTATGGGATGTTTTGAATATAATAAACTAGATTTGACCAAAGTTTCATTTCATTCAGACAAAACACTAAGAAACGGGCCCTAATTAGAGTTGGGGCTCGTTTTTGGGGTAACCCTGTATATATATATATATATATATATATATATATATATATATGATTTGGAATACAATTTTTCTGACCCCTTGTTACGGTATCTGGCGTTATTTATTTGATTTATTTGATAAAATACATGTGTATAATATACTGCATTATGTTGTGTGTGTGTTTGATTCTGAATACGACAGAGGGATGTGAAGCGTCTAGTGGGTTAGGTTAGTGTTAAGTTCATGCTTGCACGCCTTCTCGCTTTCAGCTTACACCACTGGCTAACCTCGTGGTGAAAACGGAGCAGGTATGCATAAGTCCTCCCTGCCAGTACATCGGCTCCTACAGTGCCTCCACGTTGGCCACACATGGTAACTGGGTGCCTTGAGGCCCCAGGCTAAACTTGTATGAGATCTTGAAGCAGTAGGGGACCCCAGAGGTAGTGCGTTATTGCCCACCGATGTGCGGACACGCCTTGACACACTACCAACCCCTCCCCTCAGTGTCTTGTGGGTTCCTTTGCTTGGGCGAAGACTAGGAGAACCAACCCCAAAATCAAACATCACTGCCTTGCGGGCGTTATCACAGCAAAAGGTTAAGAGATGGGAACTCTCACTTCAAATCCTACTGCTGCCTTGCAGTTTTCCTTAAAAGGCTATCGAACCTCATAAAGAAAAATAGGCGAGGTAACGGACACGATAGAGCGACACTCTACCTCACTGAGATTACTTTCGGTCAGAAGTTGCGGCCTCCTCTACTGCCAGTCGTCGCGGGTTCGCTCCACTGGACATGAGCATCGAAGGTTCAGAAGGTGTCTGTCTGATGCGTAGCAGTACTACACCTAAACTGCGCAAGCATGTTAGGAGCCGAGGTGGAAAGTCCAACACCAAAGGATAAAGCACTGAGGCCCCGACTAGTCATCGTCAAGACTGACGGACTACGTTATGATGATGATGATGATGACGATGATGATAATGATGGTGATGATGATTACAATGATGATGATAACAATGATGATGATGATGGTGATGATGATGACAATGATGACAATGATGATGATGATGATGACAATGCTGATGATGATGACGACGATTACGATGACGATGATGATGATGATAATGATGACGATTATGATGATGATGATGATGACGACGACGACGACGACGATGATGATGATGATGACGACGACGATGATGATGATGACGATGACGACAATGATGATGATGATGATGATGATGACTGTATTTTTTTAATAAATTTTAATATGTACTGTATAAAATGTTTCTAAGGCCCCGACATACGGAGATTTCACCTTACTTCCACAACCCTGGAACGGATTCACGCCATATCCGGGATTTTACACACACACACACACACACACACACACACACACACACACACACACACACATATATATATATATATATATATATATATATATATATATATATATATATATATATATAATGAAATAAGAATTACAGTTAGGTTTACCAAAATAATCTAAGATGGCAAAACTAAACTATATTATAAATGTTGAAGAGTTAATATTTATAAACTAATCCCAACCAGATGTAAAAGCTCGATAAAAACCAAATAGGAAATAGAGCTTATAATAAGAACAAGTAGTTAATAAAACATGTTTAAGAACACTTTGAAGAAGAGTTAAAAACATATTTAATTTTAAAAAGGAAGCACAAAATAAGTGGATAGTCCTTAATACGCGGAGTTCCGAAGAAATATTTTCTTTCTCATCAGAGGGTGTGGGATTTAGAAAAATGCGGGATCGGATTTTGCTTGCAAAAGTATTTGATGGAACTACAAGTAAGTCATAGATCTTACTTGGTAACAAATAGTGAAGCAGAGGGAATATAGTGACCAAAAAGGTGATTTCACGTGAATTAATAATCTGGTGAAGTGTAAAAATCCAAAAGCAAAATCCAAAAAAGTTGGTTAATTTTCCGGCATTTTAAAAATTAAATACGTTTTTAACTCTTTTTCAAAGTTTTTTTTAACATGTTTTAATATATATATATATATATATATATATATATATATATATATATATATATATATGGCATAATCCCGTCAGATCACCGAAGTTAAGCAACGTTGAACCTGGTCATCACTAAAATGGGTGACCAATTTGGGAAGTCCAGGTGCTGTATGTAGGAGAACGTCGACACCGCCCTACAAAAAAGTTGGAAAACCTAACGTCGTCATCTCCCCTAACGGGGATATACATGCGACTGGGGACTGCTTGTTAATTTCATACTCCCATTAAACTTTCTCCTTCGGTTAAACTCTGAATATGGTCGGTGATGACTGCACACACACACACACACACACACACGCACACACACACACACACACACATATATATATATATATATATATATATATATATATATATATACACTAGTTGAGGAATTGCTAAAGTAAACAGGGTCAGAAGTAGAGTAGTATTTCCCATTAATTATACCAATTAGTTAACAGCCCACGGTTTGTATATAATGTTGCTAGCAATAGTGATGAGGTATATTCAGAACCCCGCTCTAACGATAGTGTCACAACATAAAGAATATCCCCCCAAATGCCACCATATCTTGTAATGTCAATTATCTTGTTGCCCACCTTGTTCAAACAGTTGTTGTGGACTGGTGCATTGTCGTGGTGAAAATGTCACTGACTCGATTTTAAAAGTGCTAGCCTCTTTCCGAGGTAATCTCTTTTCTGAACTGCTTTAAAACCTCACTATAATATTCCTTATTGACAGTCTGTCCGGTAGGAACGCAGTGCAAATAGATCATGTCCGTGCTGTCCAAAACAATCTTACGTGTCATCTTACGTTTCAAGGTTGATTTGCTTTGTTTAGCCATCTTGGGTTTTAGGGTTGATTTGCTTTGTTTGGACATCTTGGATTTCGGGGTGGATTTTCTTTGTTTGGCAATTTTGCGTTTCAGGGTTGATTTGCTTTGTTTAGCAATCTTGGGTTTTGGGGTTAATTTGCTTTGTTTGGTCATCTTGGGTTTCGGGGTTGATTTGTTTTTTTTTTAGCCATCTTGGGTTTCGGGGTTGATTTGCTTTTTTTTGCCATCTTGGGTTTCGGGGGTTGATTTGCTTTGTTTGGCCATCTTGGGGTTCAGAGAGCCAGGATGCTTTCATTTGAGACTCTATATCTTGGTCCCCGAATCATAGCAGTCGCTCCAGCCTTTATTGCAGGTCATTAAAGGATCCAAAACTATGGGATCTGAATTGATAAGCTCGGCTGTCTCCTTGGTGCCATGAAAACGTCTTGCTTTCTGATTTTTCTCTGAGCACTATTTCAACAAAACTCTTACAAATCTTCCGCATCCATTTTCACATATCTTTCACTTAGTTCAGTTCCTCGCTCTAGCGATAGCGGCACAACTTAAAGTACATGTTTATTTTTCAAATGGTCCCATATCTTTTACTGTGAAAATTAAATACAGTAGCTATGTTCACCTATCTTTGTACTAGGCAAGCTCAATTTCACTTAACTTCGTAGCCCAATCTGAATTAGGATTGCTCAAATTTAGTAACGACAAAAATTCCAATAAAACTGGAAACAATACCAATATAAGCGAAAAGTACATAAGCAACGGGGTCTTATCCAAATCGTCACCCATCTTGTACTGACCAGACTCCATGTAACTTAACTTCGATGATCTTAATAAAATTATATACAAATGTCCACTATTAATGGATACTACGCTATTATCCCACCGTCAACCTATTAACTCTTATCCTCGAATCACCTCCGGGCCTTGATAAGTGATGACTGTTTTGTAAAATGCAAATTTGAATTTGCATTCCTCGAATTCATAGATCCAACATGATCAAAAAGTATACGTGTTTTACGACCATGTAATCCATACAGCCACCTACCTTGAAAATCCTGCTGTAAAACCTGACATAGTTATATGGAATAAGACAGAGAAGGTGGTAACCTTGATTGATTTAAGTGTCCCTAATGATGGAGGTCTGAATATAGCTGAAAGAGAGAAATCGACCAAATATTAAGAAACAAGAATCTTAGGGAATTATATTAATCATACCAGTTATTATAGGTGCTACAGGGCTTATGAAGAAGAATCTGAAGTCCTACCTAACTCATGTTCCTGGTTAACCAAGTGCAAAAGACATCCTGACAATTGCACTTAAGGGAACAACAAGGATACTAAAAAGAGGTCTCGGTTGGTTTCAATAAAAAGCAGGGAATGTTGTCAGCTGGTTTGGCTGCCCCATACCTTGCACAACGATCTTAAAAGAAAGACATGTGAAAAGTTTTAGAAATAACCATAAAATTCGGCTAAAGTGTGTTTGTTTCTATAAATTTACACAAGCTCTGTATAATATTTAAAAGACATGCCAAGGCCGTTGAAAAATGCCATCTTTTATGATTTTATTTAATTTTTCAAATAAAAATAATTTGACCCCATAAAATCACGGATCAAGCAATTTTTACATCGAAATAATGTTATTAGCATTAACTTAATTAGACTTGGAACATTCAAGATGGCGAAATGAATGGTAGAATGTTTCTAAGATATTTTAATGATCCGGAAGTAATTAGATGAGCCGTCTTAAAGTGTGTCGTTATTTCGTAAATTAAATTATGCAGTTTCAATATATTCTAGATGTAGTAGTGATATATATATATATATATATATATATATATATATATATATATATATGTATATATATATATATACTAGCAAAAGTACTTGTCGTTGACTGGGCTCAAAAACAGCTCACACAAAATGGACTCTGATTTATTAAAGTATGATAGGTTATGAAAAGGAAGGGTTGTAAAGAGATAGATCCGATTTTGAGGGTATCAAAACAAAAGCAAAATATGATGAAAGTATAAATAAAATAGATAAACCCAATAATTTATTATACCATACTTGTTCACACTGAATCACTTATCACAATATTCTGTGGATCTATGTTAAAACACCTTGTTAAACTTTGTGACATATTTCCATTCTATGGAGGTCAGGTGCGAACGAACACCCCATAATCTTATTATACCATATTTCTTCAAACTGAAACATAATTATCAAAGTATACTTTTCATATCTATGTAAGACTTTTCATATCTATCTGCGTAAGATAGATATGAAAAGTCTTTATTAAAGTTTGTGCCTATTTCCATTCTTGGAGGCCAGGCGCGAACGCAGACTCCACAATTTTATCATACTATCCCTATTGAAGTTAAAACATACTTATCTAAGTATTATTATGTACATCTATATCAAAAACACTTGTAAACGTTATTTTTTTTTATTTTTTATTTTTTATTTCCATACTTTGTGGACCAGGCGCGAACGCAAACCTCACATTTTTTATGAACCACTATTCTACAGGATCAAACGTACCCATTCCTGTGTCTCGATACATTTTCTATCATTATATGTAATCAGTTTTTTAAAATAATCAACCATTTTGGAGCCTATTCGTGACCAGACACACACATTCAGCTTTATATATTATATATATATATATATATATACATATATATATATAATATAACGCTAAATGTGGGTGTGTTTGTGTGTGTTTGTGTGTGTTTGTGTGTGTATGTGTATCTAGTCACGAATAGGCTTCATAGAATGGAAATAGGCACAAACTTTAATAAACACTTTCATCTCTATCTACGTAAGTATACTTTGATAATTATGTTTTAGTTTGAAGAAATATGGTATAATAAAATTATGGTGTGTTCGTTCGCACCTGACCTCCATAGAATGGAAATATGCCACAAAGTTTTAACAAGGTTTTTAATATAGTTCCACAGAATACTGTGATAAGTGTTGCAGTGTGAACAGGTATGGTATATTAAATTATGGAGTTTATCTATTTTATTTTTACTTTCATCATATTTTGCTTTGGTTATGATACCCCCGAATTCGAAGCTATCGCTTTACAACCCTTCCTTTTCATAACCTATCATACTTTAATTAATCAGAGTCCATTTTGTGTGGGCTGTTTTTGAACCCAGTCAACGACGGGTACTTTTGCTAGTATATATATATAAATGGTAATTATTAAAAACCTGAAGAGAGTGATCGATAATATTGCAGAGCATATATATATATATATATATATATATATATATATATATATATATATATATATATATATATATGATCGTTTCATCTGTTTAGTTACACATGTTTTGGTTAGCGAATAGTATCAACGATCCAGTAACATTGGAATGTTTCTTAAAACTTAAAACGTAAATGTTGTCGAATTAGAATTGAAATTCTTCCCCCCCACCTCCTTTTTTTGTTGCTTCCAATATCGTTTTTCTCAATCGTAATAATCATTTCTGTCAATACTGATGAATTACTGGATCGTTGATACAGTTTGTTAACCGAAACATGTTTAACTAAGCAGATAAAACGGTAATAATGATACTACTACTACTTCTACTACTACTACTACTAATAATAATAATAATATATATATATAGATAGATAGATAGATAGATAGAATATGTGTGCACGTTTTTTATTTATTTTCTTCCTTTAAAGCCTTCTCATAAGATTGTTGTTCCTGTTTTGTTTTGTTTTTTGTTTTTTGTTTTTCTTTTCTTCCTTTGAAGATTGTAATGCTGGGTATGGGGCAGCCAAACCAGCTGCCAACATTGCCCTGCTTTTTATTGAAACCAACCGAGAGCTCTTTTTAGTATCCTCGCTGTTCCCTTAAGTGGAATTATCTGGATCTCTTTTGCACTTAGTTCACCATGAATATTATTTAGGTAGACCTTCATATTCTTCTTCATAAGCCCTGTTGAACCTTTAATAACGTATTATTGATATCTCTCTAAGAATCCAGTTTCTTTTCATATTATACATGAGAACTTGATGTTTGGTGGTTTTCTCATTTTCGGCTCTTTCCAGACCTCCATCATAGGGATATTCACTTCAACCAAGGTTACGACTCTCTCTGACTTATTCCATATAACTATGTCAGTAATTTCAAGGTAGGTGGCTGTAGGGATTACATGGTCGTAATGTATGGTATATAAGTCATTTCCAACTGCTCTTTCAGGTTGATGTTCCCAGGACTTGCTGCTACATTGGATGTTTAATTTTTTACAGATGAATCCAGAAACAGACGTCATTAATCAGCACACATAACTGATGCAGATTATGCAGACGATATTGCTTTGTTTGCGAATAACACTGCTGATGTGCAAACACTGTTACGCGAGCTAGAAAAAGTTTGCAAATGACATTGGTCTCCACATCAATGCGGATAAGTTTATGACTTTCAATGTGAAAGGAGAGATCAGGGCTCTGGTTGGATCAACACTGAGTTTACGTATCTGGGCAGCAACATAGCTTCCACAGAGAGAGATATCGAAATACCCATCTCAAAAGCATGGGTCGCATTGGATGGGCTACGTTCAGTATTGAATTCGGGACTAACTAACAAACTGAAAAGGCAGTTCTTAAAGGCAGTGGTAGAGTCAGTTCTTGTTTGCGGTGCTACAGCCTGGACACTCACCAAATGATTGGATAGAAAACTAGATGGCACATACACCCGTATGCTAAGAACAATATTAAATATATCTTGGCAAAATCATCCCACGAAGTAGCAACTTTATGGCAATCTACCTGCCATATCTAATATCATCAGAGAAACACGCCTACGATTTGCCGGTCATTTTCTGAGGAGCAAGCATGAATTGGTGAGTGATGTATTGTTATGGACTCCACGACACTGACGCGCAAGCAAAGGACGACCTAGATCCACGTATATTCAGCAATTAGCACACGACGCCAACTGTGAACCTGAAGATCCGAGGCAGCTGATGGAAGACAGGGAACTCTGGAGAGGAAGAGTCACATTGGTCCGAGCAAGAAGCCCGTCATGAGCATGATGATGATGGTGATGATGCGTGTGTGTGTGTGTCATAGAATATGTGTGTGTGCGTGTGTATGTGTCTGTGTGTTTGTTTGTGAAGAACGAGAAAAAGAAATAGAAAAAAAAAGATGCGAATGAACGAACAAATGCACAGATGTATACATTCCTTACACTTTTGTTGAGGCACATAAACCTGTAGCAGACTCTTAAAAGCTCAGTATGTTATTGCTACACGTCCTTTTTTTACATGGAGTTCACCACTTATCAAGGCCCAATGGCCACTCAGGGATAAGGGTTATTGTGTGTACAGTAATCAAAGGGATAGTGTAGCAATAGTATTGGAGAATTGGTAAGGTGTCATTACTTAGGCAGAGGGGGGCGGTTCATCAGGAATTTGTTTATGTTGGACTTGAAGACATCCAGGTTGAAGTCGGGAGGGAAACAGGCAAGCAGAACAGAGTTCCACAGGCGTGCAGTTCTAAGAAAGAAGCTTTGTTCATGGTATCTATGTTTTGATTTAGGCATAGATAGGGAGTGGGGAAAACTATTGACGGTGGTTTCAGCTAGTCGGGTGTTTTTTGAGAAAGATTGGCGAGGGGGGACTAGAGAATGGAGCTCAGACGAGCGCCTGCAATGGAAATAACGATAGAACAATGACAGGCTCGCTACGTCTCTTCTGTGGGAAAGAGGTTGCAGGGTAGAGAAAAGGGCATCCCCCACCAAGCCACGGAGTCTATTTTGTACTCCGTCAAGGCAGGATAGGCTGTTTCTTGCAGCCCCCGCCCAGATGTGGCAGCAGTACTCCATCTTTGGACGTACTTGGCTCTTATATAGATATGAGATGACTAACCAATTTTTATGACTCCAGGAAAAATGAACAGCTACAGCAGAAATTAGAATACACCCAACCAAAGCTTGGACGTTACAGCTGTTGAATTTCAAAAATGACATCTGAACGTGGCGACACTTTGGAAGAAAGATATGCAATAAAATTCTGTTTTAAATTCGAAAACCTGCCACAGAAATCTACAAAACAATATAGACTGCTTTTGAACCATCTTGTAGTTTTTGAGTGGCATAAGAGATTCAAGGAAAGCATAGAGTCTTGAGAGATGATGAGAGGTATGGAAAATTAAAGGAATCAGAACACCAGAATGGATTGACTAAATAAAGAATTCCATGCCTAAGGATCGTCGTTAAAGAGACAATAAATCCACAGTGTAATATCAGTGCTGAAGCTGTACGCATAATTATTCGCGAGGAACTGAAGATGCGGATGAGTTGCGCGAAGTTTGTTGAAAGGTTGCTCAGAGACAATCGGAAAGAAAGACGTTCTCATGACACCAGGGGGGGGGGTGATGGCCAAACTGATCAATTCCGATTCCGCAGTTATTTATGCTCTGGTTACCTGCGATGAAAGATGGATCTACTACAATGGTATGCTTAAGCCTGACGAATTATCACGAGAATGAAACGTGGAATATTCTGTGTAGCTTAATTGCCATATCTATTTTCATATCTTACTGTATATACATATATTTGTACACACACACACATATATATTTATATATATGTATATATATTCCACTCTCTTTCTCTCCCTCTCTCTATGTATATTATTTAAATACATATATTTGTACACACACACACACACATATATATATATTTATTTATATATATATATATATATATATATATATTCCACTCTTTTTCTCTCCCTCTCTCTATGTATATTATTTAAATATATGTATATATATATATATATATATATATATATATATATATATATATATACTAGTTGAGGAATTGCTAAAGTAAACAGAGTCAGAAATAGTGTAGTATTCCCCATTAATTATAACATGTAGTTGACAAGCATTAGCTCCACTTCATGTAGCCAAAAGTTTGTATGTAACGGTAGTAGCAATAGTTGATGGAACATATTCAGTACCCCGCTCTAGCGATGGTATTTATTTGCTCCCCCACCGAGCAAATTAGGCACAAGGCCAATTTTTAATGTGAGGAGTGAAGGGAGGGGAAAAAGGAAAAAAGGGGACCAGCTCCCGAGAGGTGGGAAATGGGAGCTGGTTAAAGGTCAGGTATGTGGGGTTGCCCCCACATCTGGTCTTTGCTTGGAGTATCTGCCGGAACAGATGGTATTTATTTGCTCCCCCACCGAGCAAATTAGGCACAAGGCCAATTTTTAATGTGAGGAGTGAAGGGAGGGGGAAGGGAAAAAGGGGACCAGCTCCCGAGAGGTGGGAAATGGGAGCTGGTTAAAGGTCAGGCATGTGAGGTTGCCCCCACGTCTGGTCTTTGCTAGTCATAGCTAGTCATAGCTTGCAGTATCTGCCGGAACAGATGGTATTTATTTGCTCCCCCACTGAGCAAATTAGGCACAAGGTCGTTTTTAATGTGAGGTAAAAACCAGCTCCCCTAAAAGGGGTCACTCTGGTTACCAAAAATAATAATTGTCCCAGTATAGAGGGTTTCCCCTCCATTGACTGGTACAAATTATCTTAAGTGCAGTATCTGCCGGAACAGATGGTATTTATTTGCTCCCCCACTGAGCAAATTAGGCACAAGGTCGTTTTTAATGTGAGGTAAAAACCAGCTCCCCTAAAAGGGGTCACTCTGGTTACCAAAAATAATAATTGTCCCAGTATAGAGGGTTTCCCCTCCATTGACTGGTACAAATTATCTTAAGTGCAGTATCTGCCGGAACAGATGGTATTTATTTGCTCCCCCACTGAGCAAATTAGGCACAAGGCCAATTTTTAATGTGAGGAGTGAAGGGAGGGGGAAGGGAAAAGGGGACCAGCTCCCGAGAGGTGGGAAATGGGAGCTGGTTAAAGGTCAGGCATGTGGGGTTGCCCCCACATCTGGTCTTTGCTAGTCATAGCTAGTCATAGCTTGCAGTATCTGCCGGAACAGATGGTATTTATTTGCTCCCCCACCGAGCAAATTAAGCACAAGGCCGATTTTTAATGTGAGGAGTGAAGGGAGGGGGAAGGGAAAAAGGGGGACCAGCTCCCGAGAGGTGGGAAATGGGAGCTGGTTAAAGGTCAGGCATGTGGGGTTGCCCCCACATCTGGTCTTTGCTAGTCATAGCTAGTCATAGCTTGCAGTATCTGCCGGAACAGATGGTGTTTATTTGCTCCCCCACTGAGCAAATTAGGCACAAGGCCGTTTTTAATGTGAGGTAAAAACCAGCTCCCCAAAAAGGGGTCACTCTGGTTACCAAAAATAATAATTGTCCCAGTATAGAGGGTTTCCCCTCCATTGACCGGTACAAATCATTCTAAGTGCAGCATCTGCCGGAACAGATACTACACTTTGATCTTGGCCAAAAAGCTAAGAACCCAGTACCCCGCTCTAGCGATAGCGGCACAACTTTACCAGTTTTTTTGTTTTTTTTTCAAATTTTAAAAGTAAATACAGCAGCTATTGTAACTAGGCAAGCTCAATTTCACTTAACTTCAGTATTCAGATCTGAATTAGCATTGCTCGAATTCAGTAGCGAGAAAAATTCCAATAAAACTGGAAACAATACCAAGATAAACTTATAGTACATACACAACCGGGTCTTATCCAAATCGTCACCCATCTTGTACGGACCAGACTACATGTAACTTTACTTCGGAATCAAATTATATACAAATTTCCATTATTAATGAATACTACGCTATTACCCCAATGACTACCGTGAACCCATTAACTCTTATCCTCGAATAGTCTCCGGGCCTTGATAAGTGATGACCATTTCAAAAAAGCAAATTTGAATTTGCGTTCCTCGACTTCGGTGATCCAACATGATCAAGCCAATACGTGTTTTCGAAATAATTATAAAATTCCTCTGTTTGTTTGCACAATCTCTGTATAATATTTATAAGACATGCCAAGGTCTTTAATAAATGCCATCTTTTATGATTGTATTTACTTTTTCAAATAAAAATATTCTACATTGATTAAGCATTATTTTCTAATGACGTTACTTTCCCCGATGATATTAATTTGAAACCGTAAAATCATGGATCAAGCATTTTTTACATCGTAATAATGTTATTAGCATTAACTTAATTAGACTTGGAATATTCAAGAGAGTAAAATGAATGGCAGAATGTTTCTAAGATATTTTAATGATCCGGAAGTAATTAGATGAGTCGTCTTGTAGTGTGTCGTTATTTTGCAAATTAAATTAGACAGTTTTAATATATTCTAGATGTAGTAGTGATATATATATATATATATATATATATATATATATATATATATATATATATATATATATATATATAGTAAGTTATAAAAGTTATATGGCGGTTAAGCTACACTGAATATTCCGCGTTTTATAACTTACTAACTAGCTCTACCTACGTATTGCGCACTGTCGAAGTAAATACTTAAAGTTTACGTATAAATGTATACTTTTGTATATTAATTTATGTGAGTAAATTAAGTAGTTATATATATATATATATATATATATATATATGTATATATATATATAATACTAAAACTCTGTCGTTCTTGGTTGTTTGCTTGTTTGCTTGCGCAATATCCTCCTCCTACTCCTACTACTACTATGCCTCCCCTTCTTGCTACTACTATTACTTCTTCTCTTTACAACTACTACTACGCCTCCTCTTCCTCCTCTTACTACTACTACTACGCCCCCTATTCCTTATCCTACTATTACTACTACTGGTTGACATGTATTTTCCCTACTACTACTCTAAACAGAATGACTCATAGAAATCTATCTATATTTTTTTTCATTTTAATATACTTTCATAGAAATCTTTTTGTTATGTCACAAAAAAAACTATTTTCTTTACGTCACAAGTGTCATGCTCATACATTAATTCAATAGCTAATATAACATAATGAATCCTTAGGGGATGTTTTGCAACTATTCTATATTACAACTATCCTGTCGCAATTTTCTCACAAATAAATCAACTTTGACCTGTTGACAACGTACTTGTTTTACTGTGTACGTTTTCAGCGGCCTAATTTTATTTTGCGTTTTAAATTATCCAAATAAACAATTGTTAATACTTTTTCCTTTTATTTACATCGTTCATTTCAGTATTACGTTTAAGTTATTTCAATACAATTTTCTTACAAATAAATCTACTATTTTACAATGTATTGTTTTACTGTGTACGTTTTCAGCGACCCAATTTTTTCCACGTTTAAAGTAATACATATTTCAAAATTTGAATTTAACTTTAAGTATTATGGTATCTGTTCAGTGCGCATTTACCTATAAGTATGGCAAACCACTTATAATTCAATGGCTGTAAGTTTTTTTTTCAAGATTAAACAATTATAAATAGAACGACTCATAGAAATCTATCTATATTCTTTTTTCATTTTAATATACTTTCATAGAAATGTTTCTGTTATGTCACAAGTGTTACGCTCATACATGAATTCCATATAACATACTGACCCAACAGGTCACGGGTAGTCTAGTATATATATATATATATATATATATATATATATATATATATATATATATATATATATATATATGAGCAAACAGTTAATAAAATATGTTAAAGAAACACTTTGAAATGAGTAAAAACATTTAATCTGAAAAGGAAACACTAGATAAATGGATAGTCCTTAATCCGCGGAGTTTCGAAGAAATACTTTACTTCTCATCAGAGGGTAAGAATTAGCAAAATGCGGGATCGGATTTTGCATGCAGAAGTATTAGATGAAACAACAAGTAAGTCAAAGATCTTACTTGAAAACAAAAAAAAGTGAAGCCGAGGGAATATGGTGAAGAAAAAGGTGATTACACATGACTTGGATCATTTTGGTAATTTTAATTGTAATTTTTATTTTATATATATATATATAGCAAAAATGGAAATGAGTAAAAACCCATTGCATATATATATATATATATATATATATATATATATATATATATATATATATATATATATATATATATATATTATTGCTGTTTTATCTGTTTAGTTACACATGTTTCGGTTACTGAATCGTATCAGAAGCTGTTGGAACAGTAAAACAATTGCATTGAAACCAGAGGAGATTACTTCGAGTTTCATATGTGGAATTAATAAAATCGTCCATACGATAAAAGTCCGGAAACTTATTGTAGGCACTTCCTATTTTATTAAATGAATACAGATTAACGTAATACACTTATTAATTTATTTATTGCGGACTATTATTCTCATATTTCTTAGCTGTTTTTTTTTTCACGACGTTTCGGCCGACTATTCCTCTGGCCTTCGCCAGGTGGTAACCGCGATGGGATAAGAACTCCGAATCTCCCTAACTGCATTCTCAGCAATCACTGCCATTCATAGTTTTTGCCGTCTCACCACGTTTTGGCTAAGTAAGGCTCTGGCCGACTTTTGGGTAGGATTGAAACTGCTATCTTCAGATAATTCTAACCTGGAACCAGAGAGATTCAACGTCCGGAATGGCGATCAAGATTGAATTTTTTGTTTTTTTAATAAACAATTACGAAGAAAGACAATACATAAAGTAATAAATAATACTCATCTCAATAATTAATTCCAATTAAATAATATATGTACATACACTTATATTAAAATATTTTAATAAAATATAATAAATGAGACACATTTGTAAAAATATAATGGAGTTATGGTGACAGCAAATGATAAACTTGTAACAATAACAGTCAAGTAATTCAGAGATCAACTGATAATCTATCTATCTATCTATCTATATATATATATATATATATATATATATATATATATATATATATATATATATATAAAGTGAACATGTCTGTGTCTCGATCTGTCTGTCTGTCTTTGTGCCTGTGCACATTTTCCTTCGCAATAACTCTGTCAATTTTCAGTCTACAGACTCGAAATTTGATATACGGGGTACTGAAATTTGGGAAAAAATCTATGTGATCGGTTTTCGACCAGAAATGTGGCTGTTAAAAGGTCAAAGTTTAATGATTTGACTTTTGCGAACTCTACCAAACTCCTCCGACAATTTTGGGTCTAAACACTTGAAATATTAGATATAGGTTCCTTGGACATGGATTTAACTTAATAACTTGATGTGAGCCCAAAACAACAAATGTCAGGGAGTCATAATAGAGGTCTAATTTTAAAAAAATTGAAACTTTTTTTTTGCTTTTTTTTTGTTCAGCATACACATCCAACCACCCGGGTAACGCCGGGCAACCATGCTAGTATATCTATAAAAGTGAACGTGTCTGTGTATCTGTCTATGCGTCTATCTGTGTGTCTGTCTGTGTACATTACCCTACGCAATACCTTTGTCAATTTTTAGTCTACAGACTCGAAGTTTGATAAACAGCGTACTGAGATTTGGGAAAATCTACGTGATTGGTTTTCGGCCAGAAATTTGACTGTTAAGGGGTTAAAGTTTAACGATTTGGCCTTTGCAAACTTTACCAAACCCCTCCAACAATTTTGGGTCTAAACACTTGAAATTTTATATATAGGTTCCTTGGACATGCTTCTAACTTAATAACTCAATTTTAGCCCAAAACAATACATTTTAAGTGGTCATAATAGGGGTCAAAGTTGAAAAAATTTACCCTTTTTTGCTCTACATACACCATCAAATACCCGGGCAACGCCGGGCACCCAGGCTAATATATATAAAAGATAAAGTACTAATATTTTATATAATATTTAAAAATATTATATATTATATATTCTGATATAATTTAGTATAGAATGTAAAAGTGAAGAGCTTACCTGGATAATCGAATTCAAAATATCATTTAACAATAAAAAAATATATAATATAAACGGCAAAATGTGTGTGTTTGTATGCCTGCCAAGAATTTTTTTCAGTGGCATCGTCTGAAAGATCTATATCTCGCTCGAATCGTATGTGAGAATTAGAAAAAACGTTCAATTATGTCGTATAGAAATAAACGTTTATAATAATGGGGAATGGAACTTCTCTTTTTAAAACAACTTCGACAAGTACACATGTACATCAGATATTTTATCTTGAATTGGTTTAAATAAAAAAGAAACGACTTCATTCCGCTGACAGCGTCGTGGGGCAGTAAGTTACAAGGTCGCGTCGTAAGCTTTTAGTTTCTACGTTCGAGCTCACGTAACGGTGGCGTATTTTTAAACAGATTATTTTCAAGTTTAACAATTTTAAACAGAGTTAAAAGCTTTTTATTTTTTCATAGCATATTTCCTATTTCGAGGCTTAGGTAATGTGATTTTTTTTCTTCTGTTTAAAACATGAAGTGATTTTTTTAGGTTCGCTTAAACTGGTTTTTTTACGTACTTTTTCGTGTTTTATTTTCACACCTCTCTCCACCCAGTCTGCGTCTCATTTTTTTTCTTGGAGTTGCTGAATATCATTACTACACCACATGTTTCCACATGGGCTACGCCGGGTACCCCCGCTAGTATAATATAAAATTATTACAGAATATAAAAATATAAACAAATGGATAAATAAGCACAAGGACTGATAAATACATGAATTAAAGTAAAACCAAACAATATGAAAATGACGAAAGTAAAAGATAGAACCAACATTTTAACGAGTGAAGGAGATAGTACAGGAAGTGCAATAAAATGATGTCATCCAAAAATAATACAAAAAAATGCAAATGTACTTTTCCCTCACAAATGAAATTTATTTTAAAAAAATGAAATTTAATTTAAAAAAAATGAAATTAAGTTAAAAAAATTAAATTACAGAAACATGAAATGTAATTTAAAGAAAATGAAATTTAGTCAAAAAAATGAAATTAAAAAACATGAAATGTAATTTAAAAAAAATGAAATTTAGTTTAAAAAATTAAATTAATAAAACCTGAAATGCAATTTAAAAAAATGAAATTTAGTTAAAAAAATGAAATTAAAAAAATGAAATGTAATTTTTTAAAAATAAAATTTTGTTAAAAAAATGAAATTAAAAAAAATGAAATGTAATTTAAAGAAAATAAAATTTAGTTAAAAATTTTTTTTAAAAAACATGAAATGTGATTTCAAACAAATGAAATTTAGTTAAAAAAATGAAATTAAAAAATGAAATGTAATTTTAAAAAATGAAATTTAGTTAAAAAGATGACATTAAAAAAATGAAATGTAATTTTAAAAAAATGAAATTTAGTTAAAAAATGAAATTTTAAAAATGAAATGTAATTAAAAAATGAAATTTAGTTAAAAAAATTAAATGTAATTTTTAAAAAATGAAATTAAAAAAAATTATATATAATTTAAAAAAAATGAAATTTAGTTAAAAAACAGAAATTAAAAAAATGAAATGTAATTTAGAAAAAAATGAAATTTAGTTAAAAAATGAAATTTAAAAAATGAAATTTAAAAAATGAAATGTAATTAAAGAAAAATGAAATTTAGTTAATAAAATGAAATGTAATTTTTTAAAAAATGAAATTTAGTTAAAAAAATGAAATTAAAAAAATGAAATGTAATTAAAAAAATGAAATTTAGTTAAAAATGAAATTTAAAAAAATGAAATGTAATTTTAAAAAAATGAAATTTAGTTAAAAATGAAATTTAGTTAAAAAACTGAAATTTAAAAAAATGAAATGTAATTTTTAAAATAAGTAGGAACCTTATCTGATAAAAGCAATGAAAAAAACAAAAAAATAACATCAAAACGTTTTTTTCTCATGTCATTTTGCAATGATTCTTCATGTCTTATATATAATCACGTTTTAGCAAAGACATATACTTGGAAATGCTGATATCAGAGATTCTCAAAAAAAATTATTATGCCCTTACCCTAAGGCTAACTCTAACTCTAATCCTCTTAAGGAAGAAATTTAGATAACATGTTTTAAATGTATTATATCAGAATTTTGTTAGTGCAGGTGGCCAAGGACGTTTGAGTTATAATGTCTGTAATTAATTGATGTCTCTTTTTTATTTAGAGTTTATCCCTATCTTAAAATTTAATAATATATAATTTAGACATAGAAAAAAAGGAATGTACGAATTAACAAGTTCTGCTTTTCAAACAAATTTCCCATTTATAATTGGTGTGAGTTTCTTCTTTATTAGTTTATGATAATTAAAAAGAAGTGAAGTGTTATTGTTATGATTTAGAGTAATATAAAAAAACTTTATGGCCGCTATATATTTCGTTTAATATTTTATTTGTTAGACGAATATAGTATTTATCTACATATATTTTTATATTAGATTATCAATCAAAAGATGTCGTTAAACGTTTTAGTTTAAATTAGGCATTCTGACTTATTTATGCAATTGCATGTTTGGGTGTTTTTAATTTCATTTCATTAGGCATTTCTTTCATTTGTTATCGTGATTCTGTATCCTTTTTCCAAATTATTGCTACAAGTTCATTAGATAGTTATTTTATTAAAAATATTATATGGAATGTTGCTAGGGATGAAAAGAAGCTTAATAAGATTTAGAAATTTGTTCCTGTGTTAGTTTTTACCATTGAGTGAAAAGGAGGAGTAAACCAAGTGATTTTTCTTGACGTTCCTATTTTAGGTCTATTAATGTATAATGTATGTTTAATGTAGTCGTATTGCATGTTTTTCCAACTGTTTCACAAGTAAAACGATCAGTTCTATGCAGCTTCTCATAATACATTTTTTCTATCCGTCTTTTTTCTCCCTTTAGAAACTTTTGTTCCCCCTTTCACAGTTTTCCATTCTCTCGCAGACCTAATTAATCCTAAGTCGTCTTGCTTTCATTTATCGAGAATTCGTATCACTTACTACAATTTATACCCCGATCGTGATTCAGAGTCGTTTAAGCAAAGAATTATTTCTTATTCATAGTTATATAACGTTTTTTTTAGTAATAAATCAGGAAGTAAATTAGTTCTTCCTATACTTGAAAAAGTGTAACGTTTCTAGTTTCATTTATGTTCTCTGTTTAAACTAAGACGTCGTACGGTCTGTTATATATATATATATATATATATATATATATATATATACACCTATATATATACACCTATATATATATATGTATATATATATACATATATATATATATATTACTGATGGAACGATTCCAATATTTTTCCCGATTCCGATACAATTAGCTATTCCGATACAATTAACGATTCCGTACTAAATTCCCGATTCCGATACAATTACAGATTCTGATTCTGATTCTTTATAAATCTCTAAATAGTTAACTATAAAAGTGGTATTTTCTTCCCGAATGCCATCAATTAACATCTTAAATGTGCCTATATTTTTCCAAATGTAAAAACACACTTGTGGAAGCGGGTGATCTAGACATTGTAGTCTTACTGGAAGTTTTAATCAGTAAATATTGATTATTTTATTATTACTACAAGCAGGGGAAGATGTTTCTTGAACCAAAATAAAATAAGGTGTTTTATGTCGTAGCCAGCTATCGCCTACTCCCATTTCTAAAAGGATATTTGTTGAGCTGATTAAATTTGCCACTAAATTTGTTGAATTCAGTTTCGACGATATAATAATCAATAGAGGATTAATTCTCTAAGTCAATCTGCATGAATTAAAATATAACGCAATCTGCATGAATAAAAATATCATGTTTACGAATGTTGTACGACCAGACATCACCGGCCGGGCTACTAGCTGGTATATATATATATATATATATATATATATATATATATATATATATATATATATATATATACCATTATGAAATGAACAACGACCACGTAACTCTGTAACTGCCAAAAATGACAACCGTACTAACCCTCTTCCTTCTGCCTCTCCGTCTCCTTCCCTTTCCTCCCATCTATCTCTCTCCCTCTCTCTCTCTCTCTCTCCCTCTCATCTAAGTTATATAAAAATATATATAAGGAAAAGAAGTAGTCAATTTAAAATCCAAAAATTGAAACTCTTTCCTCCTCCTCACATTACCCCCTCTTTTTTTCTCTTTACCATCCTCTCTCCCCTCCCGCTCCCTATATCCACATAGCTCCACCCAATTCTACCTGAATCTGCTACCCCCACACACAATACAACCTAATATACTTTAAACTTAAAAACTGAAATATTGTCATTACCCGCCTTCCCCCTCTATTATCTCCTACCTCAAGACCTTCCTGCTTTTTCCGTATTCCTCCTAAAAACATTTCTTCCTAATACTAACCAACCGTTTCTGTAAGGTCTAACGAGGCGGTTAGATTTGAAACACGGTCCAACATCCGAAACCTATGTAACCAAACAAATAAAACGGTAATAAAAAATAGAACATATATATATATATATGAGCAAACAGTTAATAAAATATGTTAAAAAACACTTTGAAATGCGTTAAAAACATATTTAATCTGAAAAGGAAACACTAGATAAATGGATAGTCCTTCATCCGCGGAGTTTCGAAGAAATACTCTCCTTCTCATCAGAGGGCAGGAATTAGCAAAATGCGGGATCGGATTTTGCATGTAAAACTATTTGATGAAACAACAAGTAAGTCAAAGATCTTATTTGAAAACAAAAAAGTGAAGCAGAGGGAATATGGTGAAGAAAAAGGTGATTACACATGAATGTATAGTCTGGTGGAAGATAAAAAATCCAGTGACGGTAAAATCCAAATGTAAAACTTCAAGAAAGTTAAAGGAATTTCCATTTGTACAAGTAAAATCCAAGGAAATCCCGTAATTGGAAGAAGATGGTCCATAATAATCCAAATGCAGAAATCCATGGAATAATTTACAATAATGTGTACAAGGAAAAAAGAAACGATTCCAATAATATTAAGTAAAGAAAAATAAAATATGCTTTTCACTCTACTTCCGAGACATAAAATTTTGCCATCTTGGATTATTTTGGTAAATTTAATTGTAATTTTTATTTTTATATATATATATATATATATATATATATATATATATATATTTGTATATATATGTATATATATATATATATATATATATATATATATATATATAAATTCCACAGTCAAATAAGTTGTTCGGCTGTGGAATGTATTATATATAATCGCTCGCATTCTGAAGTATATATATATATATATATATATATATATATATATATATATATATATATATATATATATATATATACTAACTGGTCATTGCCCGGTCATGCAATATGCTTAAACATGATATTTTTATTTTAATATATACATATATATATATATATATATTTGATATATAGTGTTCTTGAAGCATTGTATGGGTTAGCTATGTAGTAGATATTTAGAAGGCTATCACAATGCGAGGATTTAGATATAGTCGGTGTTGATGAGAAAAGACGAAAACAAGTGGCGATTTACAAATCAATAAGTATGTACATATATGTCTATATATAAACATATATTTAGTCAATTGTATTGAGTACAAATTTCTTACTTGCTATGTCTGTTACAAATCCATTATATTTCGGGAAAAATAACCCTTTTCAAATGTGGACGTGACGGACCGATTAAATGCATGCAAGATGACGGAACGAAAAAAACCCGGCATGTGTTGAATCTATCCGTCACATCCACCATTTTAAAAGGGAATTTTTCCCCGAAATATAATGGATGTTGTCACAGAAATAGCAAGTAAGACATTTATTCTTAACTTAATTGGATAAAAAAATATATATATAGAAATATGTGTATATGCATTGTTTTCGTCTTTTCTCATCAATAGCGACTACGTCTCATTCCTCGCATTGTGATTGCCTTCTAAATCGCTACCACACACACATATATATATATATATATATATATATATATATATATATATATATATATATATATATATATAAGAGCAAATAATTAATAAAACATGTTAAAAACACTGTGAAAAAGAGTTTAAAATATATTAAATCTGAAGAGAAAACACTTAATAAATGGATAGTCCTTAATCCGCGGAGTTTCGAAGAAATACTTTCCTTCTCATCAGAGGATAGGAATTAGCAAAATACGGGATCGGATTTTGCATACAAAAGTATTTGATGAAACTGCAAATAAGTCAAAGATCCTAATTGATAACAAAATTGAAGCAGAGGGAATATGATGAAGAAAACGATGATTACACGTGAATGGATATGCTGGTGAAACATAATTTATCCAATGACGGTAAAATCCAAAAATGTAAATCCAAGAAAGTAAATTAAATTTCCATTCGCACAAGTAAAATCCAAGGAAATAACGTAATTGGTAGATGGTCCAAAATAATTCAAAAGGCCAAAATCCAGAGAATAATTCACAAATATGTACAAGGAAAAGGGGAAAAAATTTCAATAATATTAATAAAAAAAATAAGATATCCGTTGACACGACTGTCGAGACAATTTTATTATATATATATATATATATATATATATATATATATATATATATATATATATATATGTGTGTGTGTGTGTATGTATGTATGTATGTATGTATGTATTGTGTATATTTAGGCAGCATTTTCTCATTTAGGCAAATATTATTGAATAGCACGGAATTATTCTGTTTTACAATTTTCCTTTTTATCTTCTCCAATCCTCGAATAGTCCTTTTTTTGTTCTTCTGGAAATTGTATATGTTGGATCCATAATCGCGACCGCTTTCGACAGAAGTACTTCTATCATCCTCAGGCATATTGTAGAAATAAATGTAGAAATTGTTTTTTAATTTACTTATATATACATTTTTCCTAGTCACGTGGTAATTTGTTACAAGTTAGGTGGGCGGACTTTTTTTTAATTTGTTTTTATTTTTTATGTTTTTTATACATTTATTAAACACATTTATATATACAAACACATATATACATTTTCAAACATTTATCCCAAACATTTCAAAATGTTCCGGCTGCACTCATAATTAATATTATTTATTTGAGGCTTCTTTGTGTAATGATTAGAGGAGATAAAATGGAAAATTGAAAAACAGAATAATTCCGTGCTATTCAATAATATTTGTCTAAATATATAACATATATATATATAAATATATATATATATATATATATATAGTAATTTATAAAATATATATGGCGATTAAGCTACACTGAATATTCTGCGTTTCATCCACTATAGGATTCGTCAGGCTTATGCGCGGATTCTGTGGTTGTTTCTTGTTTTTATATATGTTGAGGATTTTTAGGTAGCCAATCAGCTTTCTAGTGTCCACCGCGCACCTTCCTATCAGCCAATGGGCATGCATTTTATCGAACAAATGATCTGTTTTAGAGCTAGGTTAGTGTTTTAAGGTAGACGTTTTCCTTTTTATATATATATACACATATATATATATATATATATATATATATATATATACCTATGTGTACACTAAAGATCCTCAACATATATAAAAACAAGAAACAACCACAGAATTCGCGCATAAGCCTGACGAATCCTATAGTGGGTGAAATGCAGAATATTCAGTGTAGCTTAATCGTCATATATATTTTATAAATTACTAACTAGCTCTACCTACGTATTGAGCACTTTTGAAGTAAATACTTAAAGTTTATGCATAAATCTATACTTTCGTATATTAAATTTATGTGAGTAAATGAAGTAGTTATATATATATATATATATATATATATATATATATATATATATGTATATATATAAGTATATATGTAAGATTTTTCACAAGTTTATATATATATATATAAATCCATAAATCTATTAGCCAATGACAATGTGCATATATATCAATAAGAATTTAAGCCATTGACTTAAATATAAAGCAACATCATTGATTGACATTTCTGTAATCGATCATTCATATATACTTGCAAAAATATGGATTCATTAAAAACACGATGAGATTGTACATACTGCTTGATACAGTGAATACCAGAATGAAAATGTGTTAAGATAAATATTAACCCTGTATTCTTTTCAACTAACTGATAGGATGTTTATCACGAAAATTTTTAAATGACATAATATCGAAAATTGTGGTAAATATCGCGATGCGCTACAACAGAACACCGAACATTCTAATTTGCTTTTTAAGGGCAATCGTGGTCGATGACAGGGAACCTGATGAGCATACCCGTCGAAAATTTATCCCTGAACCAGGTAATATTTTTCGCCATTTTACAGCTTCCGTTTGCGCTACGCGCGTGCGCGTTGCAGCATTAACGACGGCTGTTAAATGTCAGTATTTGCAAAAGATAAATGAATGCATTGGTTCGCATACTATTATAATGCAATTAACAATCCCCTCTGATCCATTAGGGTGTAAAAAAGGTACAAGAATTTACTTTGTATACACGCCTTCTATAATAAAGTATTATATAATTACAACAGAAAAATGCGAGCATAAAAAGTAATATTTTTAAGCTTAAAAGTAAAAGTAAACGACTAGTTATTTGACTCGAAAAGAAAAGGACATAATATTCTAGTAAAAAATATCATACATTTATAACTCTAAATATTGCAGCATAAGAATTGATTACATCTATCTATATATCTATAAAAGTGAACGTGTCTGTCTGTCTGTGTGTCTGTGTGTCTGTGTGTCTGTGTACATTTCTCTACGCAATAACTCTGTCAATTTTTAGTCTATAGACTCGAAATTTGAAATACCGGGTACTGAGATTTGGGAAAATCGATGTGACGGGTGTCAGCCAGAAATTTGGCTGTTAAGGGGTCAAATTTCAACGATTTGACCTTTAAGAACTCTACCAAACTCCTCCGACAATTTTGGGTCTAGACACTTGAAATTTTAGATATATGTTCCTTGAACATGGATCTAACTTAATAAAGTGATTTGAGCCCGAAACTATAAATTTTAAGAGGTCATAATAGGGGTCAAAGTTAAAAAAATTGATTGTTTTTTTGTGTTTTTTTGTTTTTTGCTCAGCATACACCTCCAAACACCCGGGCAACGCCGGGAACCCATGCTAGTAATGTTATAAATTGAATTTAAAAAAATCTTAATGCTGCAATATTTTTAGTTATAAATTTATTATATTTTTTTACTAGAATATCTTGTCTTTTTCTTTTCCAGTTTAAACAACTACCATATTTGGGATGGTGCATCTACAACTAGTTTCTCCCTCTCAGATAAAGTCCAAAAAAGAGTTGTCAATTTAATCGGTCCCACTTCATCAACTAAGCTCCAGCCCCTGTCTCATCGCCGCAATTTTGCATCACTGTGTTCCTCTTTTAATAATATTGTAATGCAATGTGTTCTGATGAACTTGTTTCACTTGTATCCCCTCGACGTACATATCCCTGACAAACCTGCTTAGCAATAAGATCTCACCCCTTCACAGTTGGCCCTAAATGCCAGAAAGCTTTCTATTCTAATAGTTTCTTCCCTCGAACAGCTAGACTTTGGAATTCCCTTCCTGCTGTCTGCTTCATTGGCTGTACTGATATGCAGAAGTTTAATGTGGCATAAACAAATGTCTTGTTAATCTTTCCTAGACATGGCCCCTTACGTCCAAGATCTGCTTTGTAAGTGTGACCATGAATATTAATAATAATAATAATAATAATAATAATAATAATAATAATAATAATAATAATAATAATTTTAGGCTGCTAGCGCCGTCATACGACCGTTAGTTTCGTAGAGATAGAACTTCAAAATATGGAGACAGACAAATGGACAGACGGATATATATATATATATATATATATATATATATATATATATATATATATATATATTATCCAATGTATCATGGTATTTACTGAAAATTCATTCTCATATTTACAAACCTCTTCAATTTTGAAAGGTTGTGCATGAATCTGACAGTGAATTTATTTAAACAATTTGCCAGTAACGCTGAAGCCTCAGGTATTTTTCCCTGAAAATATCGCAGATGAAGTCCATTTAATCCCAGTTGGTCGCTCGTATTAAACTCTCTTTACTTTTCCTCTCGTCATTCTTCGTTGTTGTCAAGGCTCGGATATCCCAAATTTGTCACAGCGCGCGAAGTCGACAGCTTCTCCAGTGATATTTCATTCTGTCAAATTAATCTCTGATGAATGGCGTTATCTGGGCCGCGAAAAAGACGAAACTTCAATGAAACGTCCGCATGAACCTCTGGCATAACGGATCACATGCTCAGGGATTTCAGCTATAAGCGACACATTTTCTGAATGTTGAAAATTATAGAGTGAGTAATACAAGGATATATTACGAATTACTTAAGAAGTCTACTTGGTCATGGCCGACGGAATACGGGTAACCAATTTTTGAATTAAAAATTCTCTAGATCAACGTCAACGTTCTTGATTTCGTTAAGAAGATGTATAGTGATTATTTTATTATTTTGTATTTTTTTAAGAATAGATAGAAAATTTACTCTATAACAATATATACGAAATCTGCATAAATTAAAATATCATATTAAAGCGTACTTTACGACCGCTAGCTATTAAGCGTATTTTAAGCGTCCCTGCTAGCTAAGATACATACATTTGCAGCTTTCACAAAAGAGCTACAATAATTTTATGGCTTTTCCATTAAGGTTGAACATCCACAGAATGCGATCATCAGTATAATACATGCAAAAGCATCCGCTGTGGAATTTCCACAGGTCCCGCCATTTGATATTATTTCATCACGAAACGTGTGATACACCTTAGTACCTTCCACTCCTCAATGGCCAAGGATACATTACCTGAAAGTACTTCCTTTAAACTCCCCAGCCTAATGTTTACAGGGAACATGAACTGGAGTAGATACATTGAGAGCATTGCCAAGGCTGCTGCAAAGGAGGTGGGCTCTCTCTACTTACGCCTGAAACCATCTTGTACCTCTATAAGGCAACCATTCGCCCATGTATGGAGTACTGTTGTCACATTTGGGCTGGTGAATCTGCATAAATTATTATATACGTTTGAAACCAAAAACAACGCATTATTACTAAAGAAACCAAAAACAACGCATTATTACTAAATAAACTAAAAAACAACGCATTATTACTAAATAAACAGACAGAGTATTCAAACTCAACCGACGCTTCTAGGGAACATAAAAAAAAAATCTTAACATGAATCCCGCGTGACCTAACGCACCGTTCCGAGATTTAAAAAAAACTACCGTAAAAACAACAAACGGGCTTTTACTTTCTGATACTCTGCCCCAACAACACCTTAGCAAAAAAAAAAAAGAAAGAAAAACATACTGAGGATGATACTTTCTCTCGAAATATGAATTTCAACATAATTTTCAAACAAAATAAATGTATGTTTATTTTGTAATAATTCGTTGTTTTTTTTTTTTGTTTCAAACGTATATAATACGTATTTATTTTATTCAAGCTTTTTTTTCTATTTATTTTAAAAGAAACACAGCTTTTTATATATGGGTCGTGGAATTGCATTCATCTGCAAAATGTCTAGCTATTTTGCATATTCTTTATACATTTATTTTAATTAATTCCTTAAGAGTTTCTTTTTCTCATGGGATGATCATCTTAGATAATTATTACGTGTAATTATATTCATGCAGCTATTCTACATGATTTATGCTTGCGTAATATTTGCGTAAAAAGTTTATAAACACAAACCTCTTTCGATATATATTTGTGCATTCATTCATATTTTTGTTTAAAAATGTTGCCTACCAAACTCTTCCTACAGTTTTTGGTTTACAGGCATGAAAATTCATACATAAGGTATATGGACGCATGCCAAACTTTATATTTGTGTTTAAGCCCTGAAAAATCGGTACAAAAGTGTGAAATTTAAAAAAAAAATGAAATTTGCCAGGTGAAGGTCAAACGACGACATTACGAGTATGCATGCATAGCTATTGGTTCATGTCTTGATTTTACGCCCTACAGAAAACACGTCTTCATAGCTTAGTCATTAACGGCAGAGGATAAAATAGATCGTAAACTTACACTTTTGGTTTCAATTCTCGCTGGCGTTGCACGAGTCATTCATTTTTTTTTACTTTTTAAATTTTTACTATATATAGAGTCCAATATAATCTATAATATAAGTCTCACCTGTCTGTTTAAATGTATGCATGTATATATGTTTGCCTAAAACTTTCGATAGAGGCGACAGGGGCGACGGATTTTCACGATATCGGTATCGTTTTGAAGCTCGACCCTGCGGACAACATATATCGAAAAATTGGCTAAATACATTAATTCCTTTACCATAAATGGGTAGCTGTTATAGCAGATGGATTCGAAAGTCATCCCCTTTTTCGATTGACTAGCCTTAATTTAAAACTTCGACACTTCCGGTTTGGCGATCAATGCAACGGCAAAGACGTCACCTTTTTTCAGGTTCTTTTCCTAATTCGCAGTATGGGTTCGAGTCTGCCTGCCTACTACCACTTTTTTGTTTTTGGCTCAACACACACCTCCATACACGCGGGAAACGCCGGTCACCCAGGCCAGTATGATAATAATAATAATGAATACGAAATCTGCATTAATCAAAATATTTTAATTAAAGCCTATTTTACAACGGGACAATGCCTGGCACCCATTTAGTAATTATATAAGAACATGTTCAACAAGTGTCAACCAATACGTTTGCTTATTTTTTGAAGTCTAAGCCATTATGTAGATTTTAGATAATCATATTCCATTTCGTACTGTTTTACGCTAACTAAATTTTGAAAAATAACAAAAACAACAAATTTAGTACAATTTCACACAAACTAATTCGAATAGTTTGAGGAATAACTTGGCTCGCATCTGCTAACATTTATTTGTTATACGTTTTTTATCGTTTTTTTTTTGTTGCACCATTTTATTTTACATTTTTTTTACATAGAGATCACCACTTATCAAGTCCCGGAAGCGATTCGAGGATGCGGGTTATTGTGTGTACAGTAATCGATGGGATAGTATCGTAGTAATACTATTGGAGATTTGATAAAGTGTCTTATTAAGGGGGAGGTTAATCAGGAATTTGTTTATGTTGGACTTTTTTTTACAGCCAACAACTATGGTTAAATTAAACCAAAGCCTCCTGAAGCTTTCTGCGGACCAGTAAAATCAAAATTAAACGTCATAAAAAAACGTATCCAAAAAAGAATATTTTTTAAATGTTTCTTTTTTTATTTTACATTTCAATAATATTTTCTGATTTTTTTTTTAGATTAGGATAAATTATTCGTATTTCTTAGAATCGGCGAACTATTGTTCTCATCTTAAGTGACATTTTCACGACGTTTCTGTGGATGCAACCCTCGACTTCTACGCATATCTTGTCGCCATAAAGACGCTAATATATATATATATATATATATATATATATATATATATATATATATATAAGTGAAAGTGTCTGTCTGTCTGTCTGTCTGTCTGTTTGTGTGTATGTGTGTGTACATTTCCCTATGCAATAACTCTGTCAATTTTTAGTCTACAGACTTGAAATTTGATATACAGGGTACTGAGATTTGGAAAATATCTTTGTGATTAGTTTTCGGCCAGAAATTTAGCGATTAAGGGGTCAAAGTTCAACGATTTGACCTTTGAGAACTCTACCAAACTCCTCCGACTTTCTTGGGTCTAAACACTTGAAATTTTAGATATATGTTGCTTGGACATGTGTTGTATATTGATTTATATTTGAGGAGATGATATATTAAAACGTGTCATGTGTTATCTAGTGGATGTAAGATATTGTTCTTTTATCAGACAGATAATAAACGTATAAATCGTATGTATGTTGTTTAGCTAGGAGGACATGATATTGACTGAAAACTGAATCATTTTGTATGAGACTTATCACATGGGATATTTTTACAGTTCATATATAAGAATAATAATAATATATGCTTCATACCTTTTTCTTGAAGAGTTCTTTTAACTTCCTGCTGCTCCGTGACGAACCATGAAGCGATCAACACCATATAATTGAGACAACTGTTCCTATTTTGGAAACCATTAAAACAACTCTTTATATTTTTATAATATGGTTTTCACAACATCTGCAGTTCGTCTTACAGCTCGCTCCCTTGCTGTCTGTCCACATCTGTCTAGACGTCTGTCCGCTCTGGTGGTCATTTCTCAACTCTCTGAATCTCTCAAAAACAAACTACAGCACGTGTTCTCTTACGTCACCAAATTACAAACCTAATGACCACAACTACTTATTTGTTTATTCAAAGCCCCCAAATAATGTTTACATCTATTTTCTATTTACTCATTCCTTTTTTCTTCCCCAATGTAATTGTTTATACTTCTAATCATAATAACTGATCCAGTGACCATCCGTCGCTCAAATCAATTAATAATAATAATAATAATAATAATAATAATAATAATAATAATAATAATAATAATGTTTTCATCCTTGACCTCGCTTGCCACAGTTAACAGATACTACGCTGTGATTACAGCCTAACGGGTCATAACATTACACATGGATCTAACTTAATAACCTAAGTTGAGCCCCAAAAAATAAATTTTAAGGTGTTATGATAGCGGTCAAAATATAAAGAAATTGACCGCTTTTATTTATTTATTTGCTCAACATACACCTTCAAATACCCGGGCAACGCCGGGAACCAATGCTAGTATATATATATATATATATATATATAGAGAGAGAGAGAGAGAGTGATAGATAATTTTTTATTTAGTTTACGTTAAAAAGGAAAATGATGAGTATTTATATAGCATATAAAATTTGAACTTCTGCATGTCAGTACAGTTGGGAAAGCAGAATCTCGGAGGAAATTCCAGAGTCTAGTAGTTCTTTGGAAGAAACTATATGAGTAGAAGGAGTGGGATTTTGCTGCTTGTCGGATTTGTCGGGGGCACAAGGGCTTGTTATCCGTCAGAGCATTCACCATTCAAATACTTGTAGAACAGGCAGAAGTATGCAACAATTTTCCGACAGAGGTTGAGGCTTAGATAGGTTCAAGACCTCTCAGGTGGGCGACTCTCTTTTGAACCCTGTCCAGGAGTAAGATGCACCAGCCCAAATGTGACGACAATACTCCATAGATGGACGAACAGTGACCTTATATAGGTACAGGATACTTTCAGACATAAGTAGCTTTCTAGCTCGGTAGAGGGAGTCTACCTTCCTCGCAGCTGCCCTGGCAATGTACTCAATGTATATATTCCAACTAATGTTCCCTGTGAACGTTAGACCGAGGAATTTAAAGGAAGGACTTTCAAATCTTGCAGTTCTGAATTGTTTATATCAGATGTGAATGTCTGTATTATTTTGGTTTCATTGGCACAAAGTTTCGGCCGTTGTAACCTACGACCTTTCTCGGGTGTTAAATTCATGTTTTTTTTCTATTACTAAGCCCTCTTTTCGTTAGTAGAGAAAGGAAACATGAATTTAACACCTGCGGAAGGTCGTCGGTTACAACGGCCGAAACTTTGTGCCAATAACACCACAGGTAAGAATAATTTTCTCAGTGACGAAAACAATGCAAAATATATATATTTTTTTTGGTCAGCTTGAATCTTTTTTTCTTTATCTTTTTTTTTTACTTACCTTCACCCCTTACAAAGCATATCGCCACTTGGACATAAGAGACTACTATAGCGTCTTCTCTTGAAAAAGGACTAATAGGTCTGAAATATATTGAGATTTATAACACCATTGAATACAACAGGAAAAAAATTACTGTTGTTTAGAGTTAAAATTTGTGTGAAAAAGAAAAAAACAAACAACAAAAAAAAGAAATTTATTTCTTTCGTTTTCATTTAATTTTACTCTATAAAAAAAAATCTCGCATCGTTCTTGGCTTTTAATTTTACCTTATAATTTTCTTCAACAATGCTTCAAGAAAACTACAATTTACTTGTATATATATATACATATATATATATATATATATATATATATATATATATATATTTAATAGTCGGGTTTAGCCGCAGCTAGCTTGATCTGTGTTAATTAATCGATTTTTTTGTGTGTAGCACGTATGATAAAGTGACAGAGTACTCATCTTACAGGTAAGAGATGCGGGTATCGAATCCCGAATTTGCATGTGTCTTAACTGATGCGACCAAATGAGAGCGAAACTCGAGCCTGGGACTTTCGTTTTTTTTTTTAGCTTTCGTAGCTCTAGTACGCTGTAACGTTGCTTTCGATTGAAACAATTGCATATATATACATACATATATGTGTGTGTGTGTGTGTGTGTGTGCCTGTCTGTCTCTCTTGTGATAGCCGATCTGTAACAACGTGAAGTTTCTTTTCCCCAAACAAACGTTCTACATTTACCATGTAGAAAATAAGCTTTTTTTGTCTGTAACATCGGAGAGAAATCACATCTGACGAGTTGGTGAGAAAGGAGATTTCTATGAAAACATGAAATCATAAAATTGTCATCCCATAAACGAAACTGGTGTAATAAAGAGATCCAAGATGAAGTAAACAAGTTATCGAAAAGAAAAAATGCAAGTCATTGAATTTCAACAAAAATCTTTTACTATATCTGTATGTGTGTATGCATATATATGTATATATACTTATATATGTGTATATATATATATATATATTATATTTTCCTCATTAGCTATCGAACTAATTATTCAATACTGCAGCATTTACCTTACCTAAAACACGCACATTTCGCCTCCATTCAAAAAATATATATATTTTGCCTCTCCTTGCCCTTGATCCCTTACATAGATTGTAGTAAATATTTTCTTCCTTAGAATTTTACTCATTCAACAAAACCCCGACAAGCATAAGCATCTTAACCCTATACCGTAGAGATCCCTTCATCTGAACTGGTAGACTTTGGAATTCCCTTTCGGATTCCCGTTTCCTTGACTGTACTGACATGCAGAAGGTCAAGTGTAATGCGAACAGACATCTCGCTGCTCAACTCCCTACATCGTGTCCCGGTAAATTTGGTTCAAAGTGTAACCCCTTACGTCAAAGTAGTACTGTGTCTTGTTTGGGGTGAAAAATGTCCTCCTCTCTCTAAAAAAAAAAAAACAAAAAAAAACGGAACATCTCAAAAAAAAAACGGAACATCTCCATTATTTACCATTGGCTCTTCTTTCGGAATCAGATATCAAGTTCAGATCGACTTTTTGTTATTTCTAAACAGAACTATAGTGTTCCCTTTCCGGAATGAGTTGTTTTTTTCTTTGTGTGTGTGTGTGTGTGTGTGTGTGTGTGTGTGTGTGTGTGTGTGTGTGTGTGTGTGTGTGGACACGGTTGTAATCACGTCCTTAACAACTAGTCCCCTCTCCACCAACAAAATCGTTTATTTTATTTATTTTTTTTTATTTATAGCAATACTTTCCTACAAAACACCGGCTAATTTTTCCGCTTACCAAGTTTATAAATATTATGTTTGTATAAAAATACGATATAATGGCCGCTCTCGATTACTCCACAGTTTAACAGAATGACAAAATTAACAGCAACTGACCATAGGACAAACACCGGAATATAAGACACTACCATTTATGGTAGCACATCTAAGACAGTAAACGACCAAGTTCTCTCCAATTCTCTCTCCTCTGATCTTGAGCACGTAGTACAATGGGGTAAAGAATGGCTGGTTACTTTTAATGCATCTAAAACCAAGCTTCTCTCTTTACATCATCAACATTCTGATCCACATCTGACATCAACTGAAATGAATGGCTCTCGTCTTCAGGAGGCCTCAAGTTTTGACAAACTTCTTGGCTTGACCATTACTCCTGATCTTAAATGGAACACGTACATCAAATCTGTTGCCAAGGCCGCTGGAAAAATGGTGGGATCTTTCTATCGATCCGGTAGATATCTCACTGCTGATGCTATTCTCTATCTATATAAGAGCCAGGTACATCCAAGGATGGAATACTGTTGCCACATCTAGGCAGGAGCTGCTAGAAAGGACTTGGCCTGCCTTGATAGAGTTCAAAATAGACTTCGTAGCCTCGTAGGAGGTGTCCTTTTCTCTTCCTTGCAACCTTTATCTCACAGAAGAGATGTTGCGAGTTTGTCTCTGATGTATCGTTATTTTCATGGAAAGTGTTCGAATGAGCTTCAATGTATGGTCCCTCCTCGCCAAACTTTCACAAGAAACACTCGTCTAGCTGTAAACACTATCAATAATTCTCCCCACTCTTTATCTATGCCTAAACCTAAACGTAGATTCCATGAACAAAGCTTTTTTCTTAGAACTGCACGCCTGTGGAATTGTCTTCCGTTTTCCTGCTTTCCGGCTGACTACAATATGGTTGTCTTCAAGTCTAACGTAAATAAGTTATTGATGAGCCGTTCCATATAAGTTTTCAACTTTACCAAATTTTCATTACTAATGATTACTATAATGTCCAATTTCTACTGTACACTCTTTAACCCTTATCCTTGAGTGACCTCTTGGCCTTGATAATGTGGTGATGCCTATGTAAAAAAAAAATAAATAAATAAAAAAAATAAGACCCATGCGTTTTTTGATAAACCGAATACTGTTTCCGAACACGGACAAGAGGATTCTCAGTAGCCAATTCGTATACGTTAGGCAAAACGAAATCTGTTTCTTACATATCGTATTTTAACTTGAATGACTTTTCTGTTTTTTTTCGTGCACGAAAACTCTCCACCTTTTTCATTCAGAAAACCAGATATTAAATTATTAAAGCAAAATACTTTTGAACAACTCTTATTCCTTATAGACCTTGACGTATCAAAAGTAAGGAAGATCAGAAATGTGACAATTGATGTTTTTTTCTCTTTTGCTATTACCGCTGCTTCTATTTTAATATCGCTGGCAGCCATGTTTATGTGTTATTGATTAACACTACAAATATGTTTCTTATCATTTTTGTTCTAAAGAACTGCAAATGACATTAGAATCGATAAATTATCGTTTACGCAAGGTATAGTTTATTTCTTCAGGGAAACCGTACATGAAATCAATATTTGTTATGTTTGTTAGCTTCGCGCAAAACTCAAAATTCGATAAAATAGATTATCGTTTACACACGTTAAAATAGATTATCGTTTACACACGTTAAACAATAAAACTTACAATTCGCACAAAGTGCTTACGATATACAGATTTTAAGATACGGAAGACCAACAATATTCATAATTAACCGCTTATCGTAAGAACCTTACTATTTCATTTTTACTAAATATACATTTATGAACTTTGTTTATATTTTGTTTATAGTTTATTATATACTTTCCCTATTAAAAAAAATTGATTTAACAGAGAAAACATGCAAAAATATATTTGCATTATAGAAGGTATATTTTAAGGCGAGTTATATACACTATTTGTCATCCGTAGATGTGAATTGTTTATTGTCACTAACGCAGAATGCTTTTATAAACAATGCAGTGCGAAAAATGGTATTCTTCTGTACTTAAAGTGTGGCACAATAATGTAGCCCCTTTTGAGGGAGCTGGGGGCTCTACATTAATAAACCTTGTACCTAACTTGGTCTGTACTTGTGACGTGCAGATGCGTTAAGCAGGTGTTTGTGATTTTGAAAATGTTCTGCTATGACTCAAGCCAAGAATGACAGTTTGTTTATAATATTGAACAAAGGTTGGCTGGTTGGTTGGTTGGTTGGGATTTTTTACAGCATATCAACTCTTTTCGAGTTATTTAATGCCGAATCCAAAGATTTTGAAGAATTTCTTTTTAATAGAATATATTTGTTTCCACGTCGGTTTCTATTTAACCCATAGTTGGGACCCTAACAGGTACTACAACTCCGAGTCAGAGTGGACCTGGGAGAAATGGTAATTAAAGGGTGGATCCACACTCCCCAAATCCCACAAGCTGGGGCCTCACCACTGGATATAGTTTAAGGTCATATCCAGGACCCCCTTTGAAGGACTTTTACCCTCTGCAGGGGGGCAGTCGGCGTATTCTAATGCCCCACCGACAGGGCCATGAACAAAGGAAAAACGATATAAGACCTTACAATTTAAAAGGTCAAACCCGAAAGAACTCATGGATACAAAAACAAAACAATCTTTAAACGTTAGGTATGAATGTCCCCCTCTCTCTCTTTCTATTTCTATTTCTCTCTTTCTATTTCTCTCTTTCTCTCTCTTTCAAACAAGAAAGAGAGAATTAAATATAATTCTATTGTTTTAAACAGATTAAGCTTGCATTCTGGCTCCAACAGACACAACATAGCCTGCGCCTGGTTTCAACTTGTCTTTATAAAAATATGCTCCTCATTGTTAAATCTTTAGTAAATTATATATTTTTTATAAAAATACATTTGTTCGCTATTTTTGTATAAGCGTTAAATTTCAGCATGCCATTAATGCCGACGACGAAAAGATGCCTATAACGACGCAATGAAGACAAGAAGCGACCTATGCCAGTCAGTTATAGCCGGCGACATCTCGACCCGTTTTTGTTGATGTTTCCATGTACATACCGTTGGATATCGTTTATTTCCCCCAGGAAGCTGGTTGCGTTCCTAGGACCTTCCTCAACCAAGTAACTCTCCCCAGGAAACGATAGTACCATAAGGATACACACATTATAATCTTTTTTACATAGGATGCACCATTTATCGGGGCCCGGAGCCCACTCGAGGATAAGTGTTATTGAGTGTACAGTGGTCAATCGGAAATATCATAGTAATTGTTAGTAGTGGAATTTTTGGTAAATTGGATTAATTAAGAAGACGGCCATTAAGAATTTGTTTACCTTGGAATTGAAGACAATCAAATTGTAGTCAGATAGAAAACAAGCAAACAGAGGAGAGTTCCACAAGCATGCAGTTCTAAGAAACAATCTTTGATCATGAAATCTACCTTTTCGTTTGGACACAGATAAGAGTGTGGGAAATTATTGATGTGGTTTCAGCAACGCGAGTGTTTTGTGAAAGTTTGCTGAGGAAGGACACTAGATTGGAGCCCAAACAAGCACTTGGCATGAAAATAACGATAAAGCAGGGACAGGCCCGCAACGTCTTTTCTGTGGGAAAGAGGTTGCAGGGAAGAGAAAGGGGCATCTCCCACTAAGCTACAAAGTCTATTTCAAACACTGCCCAGATGTAGCAACAGTACTCCATCCCTGGACGTACTTGGCTTTTTTTTTTATAGATAGAGAATTGCATCAGCAGTAAGATATTATTATTATTATTATTATTATTATTATTATTATTATTATTATTATTATTATTGCTGTTGTTGCAAGTCGTGTTATTATTATTATTATTATTATTATCATCATTATCATTATCATTATTATTATTGTCATTATTATTATTATTATTATTATTATTATTATTATTATTGCTGTTGTTGCTAGTGGTGTTATTAATATTATTATTATTTTTATTTTTTTTGCTGTTGTTGCTAGTGGTGTTATTATTATTATTATTATTATTATTATTGTTGTTGTTGCTGTTGTTGCTAGTCGTGTTATTATTATTATTATTATTATTATCATTATCCTTATTATTATTGTCATTATTATTATTATTATTATTATTATTATTATTATTATTATTATTATTATTATTATTGTTATTGTTGCTGTTGTTGCTAGTGGTGTTATTAATATTATTATTATTATTTTTTTTTTTTGCTGTTGTTGCTAGTGGTGTTATTATTATTATTATTATTATTATTATTATTATTATTATCATTATTATTATTATTATTGTTGTTGTTGTTGCTGTTGTTGCTAGTCGTGTTATTATTATTATTATTATTATCATTATCCTTATTATTATTGTCATTATTATTATTATTATTATTATTATTATTGTTATTGTTGCTGTTGTTGCTAGTGGTGTTATTAATATTATTATTTTTTTTTTTGCTGTTGTTGCTAGTGGTGTTATTATTATTATTATTATTATTATTACTATTATTATTATTATTATTGGCTCACAAGGAGCTTTCACACAGGCTATAAAGGATCTCTCCTTGAAAATAGCCTATGGTGTTCTCTGGAAGCTGGGTGACAACAAGTCTCACCGGTTTTCTAGTGATCTCTACCCCTTCTGATAACATTTGTAAATGGCTTTGCATTATCGCAACAGCAGTCCACCATTGATGCCTTACTAGCAGCGGCCGTTGGTGTCCGCAAGAATTGGAGTGGGAATAAGCCTCCCCAAGGTCAACGTTCTCTTCGCATTGGCCAGTGGAGGTCTAGCCAGTGCTCTCTCCTAGGTATTTCCATCATCCTTGACCTTTCTCGGCTATTTGGCATCATTTCTTTGTGGGGAGGCGGTGATTGGGTAATGGCAAGAAATGAGGGAGGGGATAGGAGAAGGATAGAGAATTAATAGATATGTAGCTTGTTTTCTTGTGAGGCTTCTTCTTATTTTGTCTCTGGCCAGTGCATGTGCCTCATGTGTATCCGCATTCGTATTCGTGAAGCAATCGAAAACAGAAAAAAATCCGGCGACCCTAATTTTTCAATTTGGACCCCTTTAGCAGCCATTTTTTTTTTATGAAACTCACATGTCTGACTATCTTATATGCGATACTTACTCTGTGGATAAAAATTCGTTGAGTATATAGGTTGAAATGCCCTCACACTCATTCTCACTTATATATATATATATATATATATATATATATATATATATATATATATATATATATATATATATACTCGGGTTTTTTTATATTCAAAAGTAATGGACTAATGAATTCAACGAGGTTGTTAGATAGTGCTCAATAAAAAGAGCTGATAATACTTGTTTATTGTTATATAAACATGCTCACATCCCGCTGCTACAAATAGCCACTTGTTTCAATCAAACAACAGATATCATCAGGCAGCGACTTGACTATTCAAAAGTTCAATGAATAATGTGATTATTCATTGAACTTTTGAGCGGGATGTGAGCATGTTAATATAACAATAAACAAGTATATATATATATATATATATATATATATTAGTGTTGGGACGATTAATCGGAATCGGTATCATAATCGGAAAATTTTGAGCCTATACTCCGATGCAAAAATCGAGTTTTTTACATTATCTTTATTTCATTTTGGTTTAAGAAACATAATCCACTGTATGTAGTAATAATAAAATAATAAATATTTATTGATTTAAACTTTCAGTAAGACTACATTCTCTAGATCAACCCCTCCTCTCAAATGTGTTTTTACGGTAATCGGGACGAAACAACATTTTTATAGTTAAAGATTTATTAAAAATCAGAATCGATAATTATATCGGAATCGGGAAAAATAGTTGAATCGTCCACTCACTAATATATATATATATATATATATATATGATTAGTTTTTTTGGAAAAAGAATTCCAGCAGAGTGCTCAATTAAAAGGAAAATCCAAATTTTAAGAGCGTACTTATATTTTGTGTACAGAAAGTTGTTAGTTGAGACAGGTCATTGGTACCGTCGGTTTCAAGCCCGATAATAAGGCCCGTTTAAGGTATCCTTATCGAGCTCTCTTCAGCCAATATTCGTCTATCTTATAACCGGAAGTGTGAAGTATATATACCTCGCGAGTCCACGTTCAAATCTCGTTTTGTTTAATCCCCCCCCCTTTTTTTTTTTTTTTTTTTTTTTTTTTTTTTTATCTATCTATATCTATATATATATATATATATATATATATATATATATATATATATATATATCGGGTAATGTAATACCTAATTTTCAACTTTGAATTATTTAAATTTAAGATCTAATTTCGAAAAAATGTTTTTTTTAATATATGAATCGATTTTAATTTGAACCCCATTTAATTTTAAAATCTCTTTCCTTATGTATAAAAACTTCAAAATCTGTATTAGTATCGGTTAAAAACTTAAAAATTCGTTTAATTATATCGAACATTTAAAAATTTCCAAAAATACGTTTAAAGTTTTAAAAAATATATTTTTAATTATATCGAATCACGTTTAAAAATTTCGAAATACGTTTAAAAATTATTTTTTAAAAACCCAAATCTTTCAAGGTTTGGGGAAGTGAGTATTTATCTATCCTAAGTGATTTCCCTAGTTTATTAACATTATTATATTTTTCTATAGTTTTAAATTCGAAATAGATTATAAATTACATTTATAAAATATTATATATATATATATATGACATTAATTAAAAATCTATAATATAATTGCGATTAAAATCCAAGTTTACCGACTAATTATTTATGTATTTACAATTTTTTTTCCTTATATATATATATAAAAACAACATCTAAGTGTTGTTCTTTTCATTGATCCAATTTATTAGGAGACCCTTCCTTCTATGTATGCAACTTTTCAAAGCTTCACTCCTCACATTTAAACATTTTATTTTTGGGTCATGAATGGACCGGAGGATGTAGTACTTCTCTGCGTTACAGAGTGAGCATTGACTTAATTCCGGGACGTAGGCTGGTCTATGCTCTATTTTTCTCCATTTTATGGAAAAGGGTGTATTTTTTTCTTTAAGCTCCCACACGCGGGTAGCTAATGCTGTATTCATCCTTGTTTTAGCTCTAAAGGAGCTCATATGTGCATAATACCTTTGTTTAAATTGGCCTTTTGTCATACCTATATATATTTCCGGTATATTTGTGGATTGTTCCGTTACTGTGGCCTCATAGACAAGGGATTCAGCTTTACAATTACCCTCCAATGGACAGCTATTTTTGGTCCTGCAAGAGCAGCCTGCGTTATCTATCTTTTTTGGTTCTTTGGATATTATCGACTTAATTGATGGAGCTGTCGAGTAACTAACTTTCACCGTGTTTCTATTAAAAAGTTTATGTAGTCTATGTGTTCTTGGAAAATGTTTGTCTAGAAGGCTAAGAAAACAATGCCCTACTCTAGTTTTAGTGTTCAATGAAAACGGAGGTAAGAACCAGATTATTTTCCGTTTCCTCTTTCGTTTTATATTTTCTTTATTCTGGGTTTGTTGAAATTTTATGTTTTCATTGAACCCACTTTGATGCAGTGCGTCATTATAATATGGTGCTGCTTTCTCGAACACTTCAGCGTTCGAAGAAAGCCGTGAAATCCTTTGGCTAATGTTCGCTACCATATTTTTAAACACTGTGGGTGGGTGGCATGAACCCTTATTTATATACATGAGTTTTTCATTTAGTTTGTGAAAGGGTTTGTGTATTTTCTTCTCGAGATCTAGAGTGGCATCTAAAAAATCTACTCTATCTAAATTTGTATGTATTATTATTTTAAAGCCTAGTTCCTTAAAAAATTCAGTTAGGTCTTTTCTAAGCCTGTCTAGTGCACATCCATTGTAGTCACGCGATAGGCAAAGTCCATCATCTCTATATAATCCAAAAAAGTGATCTGGGAATTTATATTTCATGGTCTCCAGTAGAAAAAGTCCAACCAGATCGCAGATATCAGCACTGTCATACGCCCCCATCGCGACGTCAAAGGGGTCTTCGGGGTTTGATTTTTTGACCCACGTTTTATCGTCAAAAAATAAAAGGGTCTGTCGAGCTTGCATGATTGTTTCCTTATCGAGCTCACTTATCTTTCTATATTTTGATGCGAAGATCAACGATTTTTCTAGGATTTCCTTAGTGATTGAAGGGTAAAAATCGACGATATCCAGTTGTGTAAACTTACATTTGTGTGGTTCAGTTATGTTTTTAAACCAGTCCAGTACCGCGCTAGTGTCTGCCCACAAATTAAGATTTGATTTTCTTTTTATCTCTTTTACTATTTCTCTAAGTATAGACTTGCTAGCTAGACCGATTTCGCTTTTAGCCGGGTTTATTAACCTGCAGGTTGGCCTATTATTAAAATTTTCCTTGTGGTCTTTTAAAGTTATAAACACATTTTTCTTTGCTAACCTATTTACTCTGTATTCTATACCTAATTTTGTGGCAACTTCTGTAGCCTCTTGGTTAATAGATTTATAAGTATCTTTTCTTGCTACCTGGTATTTTTCTGTAATTGAGTTTAGTACAAGTTGTTTTTTCTGTTCCTTTTCCATTTTATATAAATTTTTCGTTTTATCTGAGAAAACAATCGTCTCATTTTCTCTTTTTATTTTTTTGATATCAGCTGTCATTGTTTTTTGAAATTGATTTGATCTATGTTTAAATTCAAGCTTAGCGATAATGTCTAGTAAATCTTTTTCAAAATTTTCTAATTCTTCCACTTTACTCGGGTATTTTATAGATTTTAATCCAAAATTGTTTTTCACATTCTCTTGGATGTTTGTTTCGTTTATAACCTTCCATCTCATCCTCTGAATTACATCTTCAATTTTCGATAGTAGGATTCTTGTATACAGCTGGTTACTTGGTGTTGGTATATTTTTAGTGGAGTAATTTAAGGTATATTGTTCCATCTCCGGTTGTTTTTAAAGAAGGTGGTCTTTACTTCCTGTTTTGTGGTGTTCTTTCCCGATAGTGCTCAACCACTAGGCTATTGGTATTTACCGTAAATTCCTGGTGGGGGCGAATATGATTAGTTTTTTTGGAAAAAGAATTCCAGCAGAGTGCTCAATTAAAAGGAAAATCCAAATTTTAAGAGCGTACTTATATTTTGTGTACAGAAAGTTGTTAGTTGAGACAGGTCATTGGTACCGTCGGTTTCAAGCCCGATAATAAGGCCCGTTTAAGGTATCCTTATCGACATTGCAATCATCATATTTATATATGTATATATATGCATATATATGTATATATATATGTATATATATGTATATGCATATATATGTACATATATATGTATATATCTGTATATATATGTATATATATGTATATGTATATATGTGTATATATATATATGTATGTATATATATGCATATATATATGTATATATAAGTATATAGATATGTATATGTATATATATATGTATATGTATATATATGTATATATATATATGTATATGTATATGTGTATATATGTATGTATATGTATGTACATATATATGTATGTATATATATTCATTTATATATTTATATATATTTATATATATATATATATATTTATATTTATTTATATAAATGTATATATTTACTTACATACATACATATATACATACATACATATATATATATATATATATATATATATATATATATGTATGTATGTATATATGTATGTATGTAAGTAAATATATACATTTATATAAATAAATATAAATATATATATATATATAAATATATATAAATATATAAATGAATATATATACATACATATATATGTACATACATATACATACATATATACACATATACATATACATATATATATACATATATATACATATACATATATATATACATATACATATCTATATACTTATATATACATATATATATGCATATATATACATACATATATATATATACACATATATACATATACATATATATACATATATATACAGATATATACATATATATGTACATATATATGCATATACATATATATACATATATATATACATATATATGCATATATATACATATATAAATATGATGATTGCAATGTCTTGTCAGACAAGTGCCACTCCCTCAGACACTTAAAAGTCCATAAGCCAAATGACTTCCATCGCCACGGGACCATTTTAATACACGGATGATGTTACAGAGTCTTAGCTTTGTACGACAGTAAAGTCTCTCTCTCGGTTCAAAATGTTGAGATCCAGCAACAAGCAAGAGCAAGATAGCCAGCACCAAATTAAACTGCAGACCAGTTTAATTCGGGTACTGGTCTCCCGCTTTATGGTTTTTTAAATCAGTAATTTGCTTCTCCTAGACAGGTTGCCTTCACCACAGCTTACGGGAGCCCTCTCCACCCCAACACGCACATACATACACACAAACATACACGGTGCTAGTTGGCCGTTGGACCCGAAAAGGGTTCATTCGCCCTTTGGAAGGTCTTGTTTTTAATCCTTCAGGGAGACTAGCCACCCTGTTCTACCAAACAAGTCTGGTGGGGGAACCAGTTTAGTCGCTGGTGACCCGACCATGAGGCAGGTAGTACTGGGTTACATGGTACCAGTAGCATATGACATGATCTGACACATATATAGATACATACATATACATATATGCATATACATATATATATATATATATATATATATATATATATATATATATATATATCCCCGCTTAGCCTAGACTGACTTACTTTTAAATTTAATTTGAAATCACTTTAGGTCCCATATGACTGGGGACAGACTTCTCTTGTACCTATTTACTATGCCTCCCCACGGGACAGAGTTAGACACCAGGGTCGTTTTTTACGTGGAGTAAAGGTACAAAAATGAAAATTGTCTCAGTCGTGAAGGAGTTCTCCTCCACCGAAAGAGAACAAGAAATAGAAGTGCAGCATCTGAAGAACAGATACTACACTTTGATCTTGTCCCGAAGGCCAAAAAAAAACAACAATTTTCATTATTTCAGCTGTTTTAAAGGCTTTCCAATCGGATTATATGTATCGTTACGCTGGACTTATTTTGGAATACTTTCTCTCTAAAGAACTATTTTGCATTCCGTATCAACTTTTAAGAATTTTTACACGAGCTGAAATATTATACGCGGTTTGTATTTTTCTATATAGTTTTTACATATCCAATATTTTGCACTCTTTATTTGGCAATTTATAATTACAATAAATTGCGGTTTCACTTAATGCCTTAACTAGCAAATTCTAGCA
>NC_136520.1:7551475-7553975 GCF_053919585.1 Euprymna scolopes | reverse complement strand
CTTAGCTCTTTAGACTATTGTTCTAATCTCCTTTAAATTATATATATATATATATATGTGTGTGTGTGTGTGTGTGTGTGTGTGTGTGTGTGTGTGTGTGTGTGTGAGAGAAAGAAAGAGATGCACGGACGGACAGAGAAGTAGATAGAGGGAAAAACAGATGGATAGATTTTGCGAGTTTGTCTCTGCTTTATCGTATTTTCATGGCAAGTGCTCTGCTGAGCTCCGATCTCTGATCCCCCCTCGCCAAACTTTCACAAGAAACACCCGTCTAGCAGAAAACACTATCAATAATTTCCCCCACTCTTTATCTGTGCCTAAACCTAAATGTAGATCCCATGAAAAAAGCTTCTTTCTTAGAACTGCACGCCTGTGAAATTGTATTCCGTTTTCCTGCTTTCCAGCTTACAATATGGTTGCCTTCAAGTCTAACGTAAACAAGTTTTTGATGAGCCGTTCCATATAAGTTAACAAATTTATCGAATTTCCATTACCAACGATTATTATAGTGTCCAATTTCTGCTGTACATTATTTAACCATTATCCTCGAGTGACCTCCTGGCTTCGATAATTAGTGATAACTATGTAATATATATATATATATATATATATATATATAACAAGAGATAGATAGATAGAGGAACGAGAGAGAAAGAAAGAGATAGGTTTAGATAGATAGACCGATAGACAAACAGCCAGACAGATAGTTAAATAGATAGATAGACAGATAGACATTAGTAATATCTCGAATTGAGAATAAAAAAAATCCTAAGGCAGATATCAGCAACCCAAATAACACTGACCTTTTAAACTATATATTCCATGAACGATTTATTAATATAACACACACACACACACACACACACACACACACACACACACACACACACACAACACATATATATAATATATGCGTGAGAGAGAAAGAAAGAGACGCACGGATGGACAGAGAAGTAGATAGAGGGAGAAACAGATAGATATATATTAGTAATATCTCGAATTGAGAACACTTAAATCCTAAAGCAAATATTGAGAACCGAAATAACACTGACCTTTTAAACCTTGCGTTCTAGGAACGGTTTATAAATGGCGTCGTAGATATACCAAAGTTGACCCTGACGAATATTGGCTGAAGAGAGCTTGATAAGGATACCTTAAACGGGCTTTATTATCGGGCTTGAAACCGACGGTACCAATGATCTGTCTCAACTAACAGCTTTCTGTACACAAAATATAAATACGCTCTTACAATTTGGATTTTCCTTTAAATTGAGCACTCTGCTGGAATTCTTTTTCCAAAAAAAAAAAACTAATCACACACACACACACACACACACACACACATATATATATATATATATATATATATATATATATATATATATATATATATATATATACACTTGACAAACCGTTCGGTCAGTATGTTATATTAGCTATGGAATTAATGAGCGTGACACTTGCGACGTAAAGAAAATATTTTTGTGAAATAACAGAAACATTTCTATGAAAGTATATCAAAATAAAAAAAAAGTATATGGATAGGTTCCTTGTTTATAATTGTTTATTTTGGAAAACAACTTAGGGGCCTTGAATTATAAGTGTTTTGCCATATTTTTAGTTAAATGGGCACTGAACACATACCATAATACTTAAAGTTAAATTCAAATTTTGGTATATATCTTTTAATTTTAACGCGAAAGAAACAAAAATAATTGGGACGCTGAAAATGTACACAGTAAAACAATACGTTTTATTGTCGCGTTGATTATTTGTAACACAAATTAAAAAACATATTTTCGGGGTTATTTATTATGTTGGTAGTGTAGAAGAAAATGTATGAATGTTTTTAAGAAAGGTGTATTAAAAAATGGAGAATATTTTTTTAAAAAAATGAAGGCGGTTGGTAAATCGCCGTTGTAAAATTTTTTTATGGTTGTCAACGGGTTAAAGTAGATTTATTTGTAAGAAAATTGCGTTAAAATTAGTTAAACGTAATACGGAAATGACCCATGTAAAAAATGTAGAAAGTATAAACAATTTTGTATTTTTATAATTTAAACGCGAAAAAAATTGGAACGCTGAAAACGTACACAGTAAAACAATGCGTTTTATTGTCGCGTTGCTTATTTGTTTATGTACGCATGCGCAACCGGATGTCGTAAACCGGATGTTGGGTTACAACACACATTACAAGGTCATTTGAGTTTTATAATTATATAGATAGATATATATTACAATAAGGACAAGGCAATGCTGTAACATGTTTGTAAAGAATTGGACTATCTGCTTGATGTGTTTCGTGTAAGCAATAGTATGAACATTAAAAATCTTTGAAAACTCACATAGAAACGTGAGAGTACAGGTTTTCTGAATATACCTAATTCGTTTTCATATCATAAACAGTTCTCGAGACATTCAATTTCAAAATGTGCCCAAAACGTTTGGAAGAACCTTTATATAGAGAAATATAAACGGCTAAAAAAATCCACGGCTTTTG
>NC_136520.1:7488975-7541475 GCF_053919585.1 Euprymna scolopes | reverse complement strand
TAATTGTACATATGTAAAAACCTGTAATTTTAGTAAATTAACTTTTAAGTAGACTAGAACTTCTTTGGGTTGATCTTCAATTTTTCTTCTTTTTTTTTTTTTTGGCTTGCATGTGAAGCTAACTGATTTTTCAGTGGAAATCGACTCGAAGCCTGCGATGCTGAGAATTTCCGTTAAGCCTTTCCGGAGAAAGACGATATCGGCTATTGCAGTTTCCAGAGGGTCAGAAGTTCTGCTGACCCAAGGCGGGAGGCTTACACATTTTTATTTTTTCTTCCGTGAATATTTAATTATACGAAAACTAAGCATCGCTTATTATCATTGTTAATAATTACAAGCGAACTTAAAAGAAGACCTAAGTTAAATGATTTTTCTTTGCAGCAGAGAAAGGAGGATAGCAGGGATCATCCACTACAAAAACCGACATCATATTAACCCTATCTTGTAAGGGCGATTGGAGCTGCGTCGCAGAATTTTGGTGAGGTCTTAACATCCTAGAACTACATATCGTGTACCTTGACGTCAACTGTGCGTTGTAAACGTTATATTAGTCGCCGTTCCCAGGACGTGCCTCAGCCAAGTAACACTCTCCGAACACCCTCAAGACGTAATATTGAGGTTCGTGAGAGGAATGCGACCCACAGAAAAACATCCATTGTGTTTCATCTTAACCAAGAAAGGTCGAGTCGTAATTAGAGTATTGTTGCCACATCTGGGCAGGAGCTGCTAAAAACAGCCTATCCTGCCTTGACAAAATAGACTTTGTGGCCTAGTGGAGGGATGCCCTTTTCTCTTCTCTGCTACATATCTCCCACAGAATAGACGTTGCAAGCCTGTCTTTGTTTTATTGTTATTTCCATGGAAAGTGCTTGTACGAGCTCCAATCTCTGGTCCCCCCTTCCTCAATCTTTCACGATAAACACCCATCTAGCTGAAACCACTGTCAATAATTTCCCACACTCTTTATCTGTGCCTAAATCAAAACGTAGATTTCATTAATGAAGCTTCTTTCTTAGAAGTGCACGCCTGTGGAACTCTCTTCCGTTTGCCTGTTTCCCACCACCGACGTCTTCAATTCCAACATAAACAAATTCCTGATGAACGGCCCCCTTAAGTAAGACACTTTATCACACCTCCAATACTAACGATTACTACGATACTATCCCATTGATTACTGTACACGTAATAACCCTTATCCCCGAGTGGCTTCCGGAGCTTGATAAGTGTTGATCTCCATTAAAAAAAGAGAGGCGTAATACAAGAACACGAAAGGGAATTCCAAAGTCTAGCAGTTCTGAAGAAGAAACTGTTAGAGCAAAAGGCTTTCTGGCATCTGAGAATTTTTACTATGAAAGGGTGGAATTTTACTGCTTGTCGAGTTTGTCGGGGGTATTTACATCGACGGGTTTTTCGGGGGTATTTACGTACAACGGCTTCGTCAGAGCATATCCCATGAAAATACTTGTAAAACAGGCAGGGAGATGCAACATTTCGTCGATAGGAAAGAGGCTGAAGCATAGCTTACAGTTCGGGGCCTATTAGGTTGGCGATTCTCTTTGAACCCTGTCCAGGAGAGAGAGATTAGTAGCTACTAACAACCCAAATGTGACAACAATACTCAATGCATAAGCGAATAAAGCAACCGTCACACTGGAAAATCTCATCAGTATGCCCTGTACTTAAGAATTCAGGTGATCGCTCATCTCCCTCTCAGTACAGGCCAATAAGTCTCCTGTGCGTCATGAGTAAGTTGCTGGAATCTGTGTTAAATAGAGAAGTAATCAACCATCTCAGCAAAACTAACCTTCTTAGTGACACACAATATGGTTTCCATTCTGCTAGATCTACAGCAGATGTGCTTACAGTTACATTTCATATGATTAGCTAATCTCTCGACGGACGCTACCTTTCTATGGTAATTGTTGTTGACATATCAAAGGCCTTTGATAGAGTATGGCATAAAGGTTTACTTCACAAGATCTCCAGCTATGATATAGCTCGAAATGTCTTCTCAATTATTTAATCATTTCTCTCTGATAGGTTCATAAGAGTAATGGTTGATGGGCAGAAATCAAAAGCTCTCAGTATTAATGCTGGAATCCCTCAGGGGTCCATTCTGGGCCCAACTCCTTTCCTGATCTACATTAATGATCTTCCAAATCACATATTTACATCATTCGTAGACATTTATGCTGATGACACTAATATCTATAGTAGCACATACAACGACCAAGTTCTCTCTGGTTCTCTCCTCTGATCTTGAGCACGTGGTTCAATGGGGAAAGAGGTGGCTTGTTACTTTTAATGCATCTAAAACCAAGCTTTTATCTTTACATCATCAACGCTCTGATCTCCACTTGGCATCAATTCAAATGAATGGCTCTTCTCTTGGGGAGGTCTCATGTTTGACAAGCTTCTGGGCTTGACCTTTACTCCTGATCCTAAATGGAACGCATACATAAAATCCGTTGCCAAGGCCGCTGGAAAAATGGTCGGATCCTTCTATCGACCCAGTAGATATCTCATTGCTGATAAAATTCTCTATCTATATAAGAGCCAGATACGTCCAAGGATGGAGTACTGTTGCCAGATTTGGGCAGGTGCTGCTAAAAAGAATTTATCCTGCCTTTACAGAGTTCTAAAGAGACTTCGTAGTCACGTAGGCGAGGTACTTTTCTCTTCCCTGCAACCTCTTTCTCACAGAAGAGATGTTGAGAATTTGTCTCTGCTTTATCGTTATTTTCATGGCAAGTGCTCAGCTGAGCTCCAATCTATGGTCCCCCTCGCCAAACTTTCACAAGAAACACCCGTCTAGTAGAAAACACTATCACTAATTTCCCCCACTCTTTATCTGTGTCTAAACCTAAACGTAGATTCCATGAGCAAATCTTCTTTCTTAGAACTGCACGCCTATGGAATTGTGTTCCGTTTTCCTGCTTTCCGGCTGACTACAATATGGTTGTCTTCAAGTTTAATGTAAATAAGTTTTTGATGAGCCGTTCCATATAAGTTAACAAATTTACCCAATTTCCCTTACTAACGGTTACTACATTGTCCAATTTCCACTGTACACACTTTAACAATTATCCTCGAATTACCTCTTGGCCTTGATAAATGTTGATGCCTATGTAAAAAATGAATCGATGCCTTGAAAAAATGCAGGACATTTTCAGGCGTAAATAACTTCTAGCACGGTAAAGAGAGCCCACCTACTTTGCAGCAACCGCGACAACGCCATCGATCTATCAGTCCAATCGCATGTTCTCTGTGAAGTTTAAGCCGAGGAGTTTAAAGAAGTACTTTCAAGTAATGTATCATTATCCATAGCTATTGGACTATGTATACAAAAATTAGACTATGGATATAAGAATTACACTATTTATATAAGAATTAGAATATAGATATCAGAATTAGACTATGGATATAAGAATTAGACTATTTACACAAGAATTATACTATCGATATAGGAATTAGACTATGTATATATGAATTAGAATACGTACTTAAGAATTAGACTATGTATATAAGAAGTAGACTATGCATATAAGAATTAAACTATGTATATAAGAATCCGAATATGTATACAAAAATTGGACTACATATATATGAATTAGACTATTTATATAAGAATTAGACTATGGATATCAGAATTGGACTATAGGTACAAGAATTAAACAACGTATATAAGAAGTAGACTATGGATATAAGAATTAGACTATGTATACAAGAATTAGACTTGGTATATAAGAATTAGACTATGTATACAAGAATAAGACTATGTATACAAAAATTAGGCTAGCTATATAAGAATTAGACTATGTATACAAAAATTAGACTATCGATATAAGAATTGGACAATGCATACAAGAATTAGACTTTGTATATAAGAATTAGACTATGGATACAAGAATTAGACTATGTATACAAAAATTAGACTATCGATATAAGAATTAGACTATTTATACAAGAATTAGACTTTGTATATAAGAATTATACTATGCATATAAGAATTAGACTATGTATACAAAATTAGACTATCGATATAAGAATTAGACTATGTATACAAGAATTAGACTACGTCTATGAGAATTATGACGGTCGTACGCCTAAACAATATAATATAAATGCGGGAGTGCCCCAGAGATCTATCCTTGGTCCTCTGCTGTTCCTGATATTCATAAATGACCTCCCCGAACAAAATTGCCTCTGAGATGGGTATATATGCTGATGACACCACACTCTATAGCAGGCACGACAGGAAAACAAATGAACATATATCTAAAGTAATGGCAGAAACACTAGAGGATGACCTCAAATCAGTAGTGGAATGGGGACAAAAATGGATGGTAACGTTCAATGCCACCAAGACAAAACTGGTTTCATTCAATAATTACAAGAAACCTTCTCTAGCACCTATAGCAATGGCCAACAACTCTTTAGCTGAGAGTACGTCTTTCAAGCTCCTTGGCCTAACGTTCACAGGAAACATGAGCTGGAACAATTACATCGAGGGCATTGCCAGGGCCGCTGCGAGGAAGGTGGGCTCTCTCTACCGTGCTAAAAATCTTCTAACACCCGAAAGTATCCTGTACCTCTATAAGGCCACTATTCGCCCATGTATGGAGTATTGCTGTCATATTTGGGCCGGTGCATCGGCTACTAGTCTCTCGCTCCTTGACAGGGATCAAAAGAGAGTCGCAAATCTGATAGGCCCTAAACTGGCATCAAAACTTCAGCCTCTGTCCCATCGACGAAACGTTGCATCCCTCTGCCTGTTCTACAAGTATTATAATGGTGAATGGTCTGAAGAACTGCAAGCACTTGTGCCCCCACGACGTGAACACCCTCGACAGACCCGACAAGCTGCAAAATCCCACCCCCGCACTGTAGAGATCCCTAGATGTAAAAGATCTTTCTACTCCAGTAGTTTCTTCCCCAGAACTGCTAGACTTTGGAATTCCATTCCAGGTCACTGCTTCCCCAACTGTACTGACATGCATAAGTTCAAGTGCTACGTGAACCAACATCTCGCTGCCCTAATCCCTACATAGTACTCCAGTAGATGTTTCCCCTGATAGTAGCCCCCTACATTAAAGTGGCAATGTGCCTTGTTTGGGGTGAAAATGTAATAAAAAAAAAAAATTAGACTATGGATATAAGAAGTAGACTATGTATATAAGAATTAGACTACGCATATAAGAATTAGACTATGGGTGTAAGAATTCGACTATGTATACGAGAATTAGACTATGTATACCAGAATTAGACTATGGAAATAAGAATTGGACTTTAGATATAAGAATTTGACTATGTATACAAGAATTAGACTATGTATACCAGAATTTGACTATGTATAAAATGGCATATCAACTTGTAGGAAGGAGTGATAAATAATGTAATGGATGCTTTGAAAATAACAAATATTATCGTTTTCGAGTACAGGGCATATGACATAATCTTAATAGGTTTGCGTAATTAATCTAGAACAAAAAATTAGGTTAATATCCGGAGCACTTTTATTCTTCTGTTTAATACAGGTGGTGCTTAATCAACACTGCTGGGAGCCATCGCCCGTTCCGTTATATTTCGTCCCCGAAATGTACCTGTCAACAGACACCACAATGTCTTCCCCATTAGTTAACACTCTCTATCTCTACATAAATCTAAACACAAATTCCATAAACAGAGCGTCTTTCCTAGAACTGCCCGCCTGTGGGACTCTGGTTCAGCTGGCCTGTTCCCCAGCTGACTACAATATGGTCGCCTTCAAGTCTAATGTAAACAAGTTGTGCCTCCTAAATAACCCATTTTTATCCCAATTCTTACCACTGATATTACACTGTTGACCCAGTGTATATTTTATAAATCTATAACTCTATAACACTTTGTATACATTCTATAACCTTTATCCTTTAGTGGCTTTTGGGGCTTGATAAGCGGTGACTCTTATGCATAAAAAGGTTTCCTGAAACTACCAGTCTTATTTAGTTGACCTTTTGTCGATACCTTTGTAATGCTAATTTGCAGATAACGATCTATTAGATTATTTGTTTAGTGCACGATTAGGGATAAATACGGATTAGTATTTAATGGAAAATTTAGCAAATATTTAATCGTATTCAAAGATCAGCTTGATATAAAGCACGTACGGATGAAAATGCTTTGCTTTTTTTTATCTGATTCGTGGTTTTTATTCGTTAAATGCAATAAGCAAACTAGATAAACATTTGGTTTGATATTCACAAATTGAAAGAATAAAATAACAAAAAGCAAAAAAATGGTTCCTCTGTGGTCTTGTAACCATCAAGCTGGTTGAATCAATAATTATAGATTAGAAATTGTACGAAGTTATTTATATTCATATTTCGTCCTGCTTTCTCTAAAAACTAGCAGGGACACCCGACAGTACCCGGGATTTAATGATGACCAATCAATATTTCAACACTCATATATTCATATTGTCATGGAAATCTGCGGACTCAACCAATTTTTTAGTCAAATAGATTAATTGCCTTCTTTAGTAAGGGACCTATTGCTGTGCAACGGAAGTAAACTTCATATCTTTTCACGCAATGATTTAGTCCACAATACAACAATCTACATTGCACTGTAGAGAACTTACTATTGATTTTATAAAATTATATAATGGTCCGAATGAAAGTTTAAAATGCAAAAAAAAACAAAAAAAACATGAGCACAATTAAAATGTTTAGAGTTTAAGTTATATATCATACTGCAATTGTGCTTTAAACAGAAACATTCATTTTGAATGCGTCCCTGTCATATCAAAGACCATATTGGTGATTTTACATGCCTGGTATTACTGCTTGTGCGGTGATAATGGCTTGAATTTAAGTTTCAAATGAAAAGTACCATAGTGCAATTGTTGTTTAAATAAAAACGTTTATTTGGAACGCACTCCTGGCTCATCAAAGAGCTCACTGTTAATTTTATAGGCCGGGCTTTTCGGCTTGTGTGGAAATAAAGCTTCTCAAATGCATTTGTGATGTTAGGCTGTAGAATGAGATTAATTCGCCTGTTCTTTTTTGTATCGGATTATTTCGATAATCGATTATCGAGGTTTAGCAAAGACATTCCGATACAAAAATCGCAGAACACTGTCGGGCACATAAAGTACCTTCATGTTAAATTTCATAAAAATCGGCCCAGCAGTTTTCGAGTCGCTGGCGAACGAACCCACAGATAGAAAGACACACACAAGGTTTCTTTTAAACAATAGTAGCTCCAGTTATTATTATGAATTTAAAATTGATAAAAGTTGGATTATTACCTGTGAACATTATATCAAGACCCTGACTAAAAATAAAATGTCTATTTTATTTTAACTGATGATAAGTTCATGTAAAACTACACATAAGATTTAGTTGGAAATAAAACTAGCAGCGTAAGGTGGGGGGGGGGCACCCGGCTTTGCCTGGGCGTAAAATACGCTTAAATATGATATTTAAACTTGTCCATACTTCATATATATATATATATATATATGTATATATATATGTGTGTGTGTGTGTGTATATATATATATATATAAAATTTATTTATGCAAACATTAATGGCTACATATGTGCATACATGTTTCTGTAATCACCCGCGTTGGGAGGATTACGTCTTCAGGCTAAGAATTACCGTCGAAATTCTTGGCCTGAAGACGTAATCCCCCAACGCGGGTTATTACAGAAACATGTATGCACATATATAGCCATTAATGTTTATATAAATAAATTTAATATACCTGCTCTGTTCACTCATTGAGCACTATTTTGGTAGACACATGTTGTTTAATTGGATGTACTTCTAGGAAACTAAACTCTACTGGCTATATATATATATATATATATATATATATATATATATATATATATATATATAAGTGAATGTGTCTCTGTGTGTGTCTGTGTATGTCTGTGTACATTTCCATACGCAATAACTCTATCAATTTTAAGTCTACAGAGTCGAAATTTGATATACAGAGTACTGAGATTTGGGTAAATCTTTGTAATCCATTTTCGGCCAGAAATTTGTCTGTTAAAGGGTCAGAGTTCAAAGATTTGAGCTTTGAGAACTCTACCAAACTCCTCCGACAATTTTTGGTCTAAACACTTGAGATTTTAGATATAGGTTCCTTGGACATGGATCTAACTTAATAACTTGATTTGAGCCCCAAATAATAAATGTTAAGTGGTCTTAATAGGGGTCAAAGTTAAAAAAAAATGCCCGCCTCTTTTTTTTTTCTCAACATACACCTCCAAACACCCGGGCAACGCCGAGCTGAAATACTAGTATTATTATAGAGTTGTGATTTCAAAAGTTAATAATATTAGATGCCACCAGTTAAAATCGAAATCGGAACTGTAGTATTCAATACTGGCGATCTTATCACCCTACCAACGTGAAACATATTAGAACAGATTAAAATTTAAAAATTAAAAATACAGTAAGATGAATTCACAAAATGTATAAAGATATCTTTTAATTTTGAACCATTTTGGACCAATTAAAAACAATTTTAACCGATTAAAGACATATAAAAACCAATGATTTCAGGCAAGGTGTGTCGCTCTGCGACTATTAGTTTTGGGGGAGATGGAGTTTGAAAATATGGAGACAGACAAACAGACAGGTTGACAGACATATAACCATTTATATATTAGATTTATTAATAATATAAATCAATACTTTTTTTTTTTTACAAAAGTAGTTTCATAAAATTACTTTTACTGCCTAAACAGATTTTTCCTTGCATTATTTCATGGCCTTTGTCATTAAAATAACCTTTTTCTATCTCTTTCTTTCTATATATTTCTTTTCGTCGATAGTTCTATTTTATAAAACTCTGTATACTTTACTACGAGAGACGTCCATAAGTGATGCTTCCTATGCTTTATTCCGCCTGAATGGATCAGATAGGGTTGCAAAAATTTGATGTGCTGACTGCACATATGCATTAATGACTTGGATCGTTTATGTTGATGTCTGAGACGGTGTGACATTGTAAGAAAGGAACCGTTGTCATGGTCGTACATCAGAAGCAGAGACGCGTCATTGTGTCTTTACGATCGGGGCATTAAAAAAAACTAGCATTGTTGTCTAAAGTTTGGGGAGATACTGGTGTAGTCACGGTTTTGTGACGACCACATGGGGTTTTGGCCGTTCAAACCTTCCTTGCTGCCCCACGTTGTGCCAGAATAGTTTCACAAAAGAAGGCCTAAGGTGATGCGGTCTAAAAGAATGTTCAGTTCTTGTAGTTGGGGTTTACCAAACGGGTTTAGCAACTCCAAAATAAAAGTCGAAAACAGCCTATCGATAAAATTGAGAATATTTATTGAAACACGTAAGTGTTAAAAATGATATGTGGGGGTCAAGATAAAAGTGTAGTATCTGTTCTTCAGATGCTACACTTCAGTTTCTTGTTCTCTGTTAGTGGAGGAGAAATCCTCCATGACTGAGATAATTTTTATTTTTGTCCCTTTTCGCCACATTAAAAAATAATCCTGGTGTCTAAATCTGTCCCGTGGGGAGGTATTGTAAATAGGAGAATATAAGTTGAATACCAGAGATACGGGGAGAATATGGTTGACTTTTTTTCTTGTTTTTTTTACACTGTGGTCATAACTTATCAAGGCCCGGATCCCACTCAGAGATAAGGGTTATTGCAAGTACAGTACGTTAGTATGGAGATTTGAAAGTGTTTACTTAAGGGATAGGTTTCTTAGGAATTTGTTAACGTTGGACTTGAACACATACAAGTTGTAGTCAGGTGGGAAGCAGGCAGACGGAACAGAGTTGCACAGGCGTGCAGTTCTAAGAAAGCAGCTTTTTCCATGGAATCCACGTTTTGATTTAGGCACAGATAAAGAGTGGGGGAAATTTTTCACAGTGGATTCAGCTAGACGGGTGTTTTTCGTGATAGATTGGCGAGGGGGGACGAGAGATTGGAGTTCAAACGAGCACTTGCCATGGAAATAACGATAAAACAAGGACAGGCTCGCAACGTCTCTTCTGTGGGAGAGAGGTTGCAGGGTAGAGAAAAGGGCATCTCCCACTAAGCCACGAAGTCTATTTTGTACTCTGTCTAGGTAGGATAAGCTGTTTTAGTAGCTCCTTCCCAGCTCCTTGGACGTACTTGGCTTTTATATAGATAGAGAATTGCATCATTAGTGAGATATCTTCTGGAGCGATACAAGGATCCCACCATCTTTCCAGCGACCTTGGAAACAGACTTGATGTACGTGTTCCATTTCAGATCAGGAGTAAAGGTCAAACCGAGAAGCTTGTCAAAACACGGGGCCTCACCCAGACGAGACCCATCCATCCCAATTGATGCCAGATTGGGATCAGAGCGTTGATGATGTAAGGATAGGAGTTTGGGTTTAGATGCATTAAAGGTGACCAGCCACGCCCCCCCCCCCACTGAACCACGCGCTCAAGATCAGAGGAGAGAGAATCAGAGAGAACTTTAACCCCTTCGGCGAAAGGTTAACACTTTTGTTATTTTTATTTGATTAAAATCTTAATGATATTATTATTATTATTATTATTATTATTATTGTTGTTGTTGTTGTTGTTGTTCGACCTATTTGGTGAACTTTTTTTCCTTTCTTCTTTATTTTAACTGATTTTAACAATCGTTTATTTACTCAAATTCAAATGATACAGCAATCGCATTATTTTCACAATTAATTTACTTATCAGTTCAACCTACCTAATTAATTAAAGATCTGATTAATTTCACCAGTGAACGCATGACACAGCAAATGGCATATGCCATATCATATGCCATTAGAAATGGTGATAACTATGTAGAAAAATTAATTCCGGAGCACAAACTGTTGCTCGTTTTACGTGTACCACTCTCGTCTTTATAATTCCTCAACTTCTTTGAGTTAAAAGATAAGAATAACTTTCATTCATCACTGATAAAAATTAGAATTTAGAAAAATAAATTCTGGAGCACAAATTTTCGTTTGTTTAAATGGTACCACTCTCGTTTTTATAACTCTTCAACTTTTTTAGTTAAAAAATGAAAACATCTTTCATTGTCGTTGGCAAAAGTACATTGAAAATGGTGGTTACAATGTAGAAATATAAATTCCCGGGCACAAAACGTCGCTTATCTTTATGTTACCACTCCCGTAATCGTAAAGTTTCAACTTTTTAGTGTTTGTAGTTTTTTAAACCACTCTTGCATATAACATTCATAAATGTCTTTCCCGATAACATTGTCTCTTAGATGGGCACATTTGCTGATGACACCACGATCTCCAATAGGCACGAGAGGAAAACGAATAAGGTGTTTCAGAAATTTCGTGAAAAATATTGAATAATTCCACTCCGTCTTTCCAAGCTTATAACTCCTCGAAAAATGTAATTCAAGCCCTATTTTTTTTTCAATTAAAGGAGCACGGACCAAGGTTTCATTAAAAAAAAACAAGGTGCTTTTCAAAAAAGGTTTTAAACTTCGGACTTAACAGGTCAATTTCTAAAAAAAACACTACTTTTTTTGTTTTAAATTTGAATATATTATTTATTGATCATTTAACTTCAATTTGTTATATATAACACTTTGGTGAGTAAATTATTTATTTCCTTTTTAATAGACATTTCAAAATGGGAAGCGTGAAATCATTCGACCCCCTGTCTTTCCAAGCTTATACTCACTCGAAAAATGTAATTAAAGCCCTAATTTTTTTTTCAATTAAAGGAGCACGGACCAAGGTTTCATTTAAAAAGAATAACAAAAGAAAAAACAAACAACGTGGTTTTTAAAAAAAAGGTTTTAAACCTCGGATTTACAGGTAAATTTCTACAAAACATTACTCTTCTTTTTTTATTTGAATATATTATTTATTGCTCTTTTATCTTCAATTTGTTATATATAAAACTATGTGAGTAAATTAATTATTTACTTTTTAATAGACACTTGAAAATGGGGGGCGTGAATTCTAAAAAAAACGTTTGTCTAAAATATTATATTCAGTTTATTGGAAAGAGCATAAAATTTCACATTGACCCTGAAAATATCCTAAAAATTGACTCAATAGAATTTGTTTTATAGATTTTTAAAGTTTAAAAATTGAAAAATACTGAGCTCGTAAAATTAAATTAATTTCATTACTGTTTTTTTTTAAATAAAAAATAAATATTTCTATTACTTTTAAAACAACTTTATTAGTTTATTTTGGAAGTATAATCCATAAAGAAAATAAACAACCCACTTTTAAAAGAGAAATTACGAGTTTTTTAATATTTTATTCGCAGTTTCGTGTTAGGGGTGTCAAAAATGCCTACAGAAATTCTGATACACCTAGTGCTGCTCTAAAGTAATGACAGAAACACTAGAGGAACATTCAATGCTGCCAAGTTTGTTTCCTTTTAATAATTACAAGAAACCTTTTCAAGCTACCAAGAGCTGTGGCTAAAGATACAATACCTGAAAGTTCTTCGTTCAAAATCCTCAGCTGAGCGTTCACAAGGAACACGAGTTGGAACAAATACATAGAGGGTATTGCCACGTCTGCTGCGAGGAAGGGGGCTTTCGTTACCGTGCCAGAGAATTACTGAAGCCTGCGAGTATCCTGTACCTCTACAAGGCAACCATTCGCCGGTATATGGAGTATTGGGCTGGTGCGCCTGCTATTAGTTATTCACTCCTAGACAGGGTTTAAAAGAGACTCCCTAACCTAATTGGTCCTGAACAGCCAGCTGGGCTTCAGCGTATGTCCCATCGATAAAATGTTGCATAGCTCTGCCTGTTTTACAAGCATTTTAATGATAGATGTCCCGACGTTATTTACGCCTCTAACGTTAAGCCGTCAAGCCCTTGTGTCCCTCTTGACATAAATAATCACTACAAACTCAACAAGCAGCAAAATCTCACCCCTACACATTTGTGATCCCCAGATGCCAGAAAGCCTTCTACTGTTATAGTTTCTTCCCCAGAACTGCTAGACTTTAGAATTCCCTTTCGCGTTCCTGTTAAGTGTAATGTAAACAGACATCTTGCTGCTAAATTCACTAAATAGTGTCCTGGTACTAATGTCCTAGATAGTAGCCTCTTTATATCAATGTGGCATTATGTCTTTTAACGAATGAAAATGCAATAAAAAAAAAATCCGTTCAAATTCTCCTAGATATTCTTGTACAAAGTTTCTTCAATAACTTTCACGACTTCAAATACGGCGCAGCCTCGAAATTTTTTTTTTTTCAAAGTGCTGAGAAAAATCTCTTTTTTAAGTCACTTTATAAGAATAGGAGCAGTTTTTAAACCACTTCAATTGTAATGCTGTCAAGGCAGTTGAAATATAATGGTTGCTCTATTATGTGAAATGCAAAACATAAAGGACAAAGTATGGTGTTGTGGAGGCGCCCATTAATTAACATAGGTGGGCGAGTGAGATATATAAAGGTATCAATCACCAAGAGAGTTCTGCAACGACCGCCAAATAGGCAAGACACCTATGTTGCCTCCAGTAAGACATGCAACACGTCACCTGCCAGAATATCTCCAACTGAAGTATATCTCAAGACATGTAAATATGTAAATAACTGTTCTTCCTAATATATTATTGTTATACCTTTATTTTCCGTGTTCTTGTTAATTATTTGTGCAGACACAACATATGGGAAGCGAGATTTCCGAGGCTGCTGAAAATAATCTAGATATTCAATTTCAATGGTTCATTAGTCTTGAGACTGCTTTTACCAAAAACAACAAATTTAATAGGACATCAAATTTAACCTATAGGACAATCAAGAATTTCTAAGCGTTTCTGTTATACGCATTTTGTAAAAGAACAGAAGAATTCCAATGTATCACCTCAAACGTCATTACACAGGATATTCTTTTTTTTACATGGGTGTCACCACTTATCAAGGCCCAGAGGCCACTCGAGGATAAGGGTTAATAGGTATACATTAGTCATTGTGATTTTAGCATAGTAAACATTGGGAATTTTGTAACTTGGATTACTTAGGGGGACGATTCAATTAGAACTTGTTCATATTGGACTTTTTTTTTCATAGGTATCAACACATTATCAAGGCCAAGAGGCCACTCAAGGATAAGGGTTAAAGAGTGTACAGTAGAAATTGGACAATATAATAATCATTAGTAATGAAAATTTGTTAAATTTGATAACTTATATGGAACGGCTCATCAAGAACTTATTTACGTTAGACTTGAAGACAACCATATTGTAGTCAGCCGGAAAGCAGGAAAACGGAAGACAATTCCACAGGCGTGCAGTTCTAATAAAAAAGCTTTGTTCATGGAATCTACGTTTAGGTTTAGGCACAGATAAAGAGGGGGGGAATTATTGATAGTGTTTACAGCTAGACGAGTGTTTCTTGTGAAAGTTTTGCGAGGGGGACCATAGATTGAAGCTCAGTCGAACACTTTCCATGAAAATAACGATACATCAGAGACAGACTCGCAACATCTCTTCTGAAAAGGAGAGAACTGTAATGCCTACTAGACACTATCCTCGAGCGTCTAAGGTTTCTCAATACAGGGGTTTGTCAGGACAACCTGGTATGAGGATAGTTTTCCCTAGAAGTAAAGCTTGACCAAATATTCAAAATCACATGAAGTATTCGCTGCCCAAATAAGATCTCCTCACTAGGACTAAGCCACATTAGCTTTTATGAGTAATGGTGCACGTTCTCCAAGTGATGTTACTTCAATTAACTGCACGAAGCTGAATACTCCACCAGACTAGATAAATTCTTTTCCTGGAATCTAGTAAGACCAAGAGACCAAAATGAAAGATATATTACAAGATATAAAAATGTTAATTGGGAAGAGAAAACCTATGTTCTCAATTTCTTGACTAACTCGGCGTTTGAGAAATAAGGAAGTTTAATGGAACATTCGAATATCTATGTAGCTCATATTAAGTTCAATTGTTAGTCCCAGGTAGTGGGCCTCTTGTATTTCTTAAAACTTCGACTGAAGTAAAATAAAACAAAAAAATGAAAGTCGCATGCGACAACACGTGAAGCTATTTGATGAAGAAAAATAAATAAAAATACGAAATATGCTTAACGCAAATATAAGACAAGCCTATTGAACTTTGTCTTAAAAATGTGAGAGTGAAGGAGGGAGGAAAACAGTCAGTAGGATGAGAGTGCCACAAGTCTGCCCCTTGTTTATAAGTATAATAATAATAACTAGCGAGACCTGTGGAAATACCACAGGGGACTCATTTATATATAAGATATTGATGTTAGCATTCTATGGATGTTCAGCGTAAATGGAGGCGCTCTGATATTATTGTAGCTCTTTTGTTAAAACTACAAAAGTATTTATCTAATAAAGCAGGGACACCCGGCGTTGCCTGTTCGTAAAGTACGCTTAAATATGGTATTTTAATTCTTGCAGATTTTGTATATATTATCATAGTATTAATATTCTATTGGTTTGCGATTTCAAAAATAAGTATATATCCATACGACTTGGGAGCAACAGCTTTAATCAAACCAAAACTTATGAGAAATATGATAACACAATATATATATATATATATATATATATATATATATATATATATATATATATATATATATATATATATAATTTGAGTGCCTTCAACTATAATCGAAACCGAAACTAAAACTAATGAAGAATTCTTGATAAAATTATTTATTACAAGAAATGGAAGTCCATAACAATTAAACAACTCGCATGCAAGCGTGACACAGAGAATAAATAAATAACACAGACATTTTCGTATTAATATATAGAAGATTATAAGGACGTATTCTAATAGTGGATTCATGGAGACAACTAAGGCTAGGGGCTTCTACACAACTAGTTCTGTATTTATGGGAAAGCGCGCGCGTATCATGCAGGTGTTGTGTGGTTTTCAAAATGTCAGATAATATCATCTAGGCTTGACTGAGAGTTGATATGAAACTCGCGTGTGTCAAACAATCTAAGACCCTAGAATTTGATAGGTCAAACTTAAAAGAACTCGTCATTAAGGCCTACAAAAACTAAAAAATGATCAGCTATTATCTCTCCCTCTCCCTCTCTCTCTCTCTTTCTCTCTCTCTTTCTCTCTCTCTCTCTCGTTCTTTCGCTCTCTTTTTCTCTCTTGTTTAATTGAAGGAGAGAAGAATTGAATTTTAATTGTTTGGTTTTAAAACAGTCAAGCCTGACACTCCGAACGCGACGGGCATATAGTAGTTTGGCTGGGAAAAGCATTGATGTCTCAACAGGCCTTCATTAAATATGCTATTCCACTATTAAATAAAAAGAATTATATTTTTACACTAGCAGGCCATGCGGCATTGCCCGGTCCTAAAAACGCTTAAATATGATATTTTGATTAATGCAGATTTTGTATTTTTTTTATATCATATTGGACCAAATATATAGCAATGATTTCAAAAGTTATTTCCATAGCAGATGCTCGTCTGAACTCCAATCTCTGGTCCCCCCTCGCCAATCTTTCACGAAAAACACCCGTCTAGCTTAATCCACTGTGAAAAATTTCCCCTACTCTATATCTGTGCCTAAATCAAAACGCAGATTCCATGAACAAAGCTTCTTTCTTAGAACTGCACGCCTGTGGAACTCTGTTCCGTCTGCCTGCTTCCCTCCAGACTACAACTTGGATGTCTTCAAGTCCAATGTTAACAAATTCCTAATGAACCGCCCCCTTAAGTAAACATATCAGCAAATCTCCTCACTAACGTAATGTACTTGCAATAACCCTTATCCCTGAGTGGCTTCCGGACCTTGATAAGTGGTGATCACTGTGTAAAAAAAAAAAAAAAAAATGACTCGTGCGCCACCACCTAGAATCGAAACCAAAACCTTCAGCTTACGATTTAATTTTTCCCTCTCACGTTAATAATAATTGATTTTATACATGTCTTTAAATAGTAATTGATATTTGTGTTTGACTATATATATATATATATATATATATATATATATATATATATATATATATATATATATATATATATGCAGGGGCAACCCTTCATACCAATAGCTATGAAGACATGCTTGCTGCAAGCCGAAAAATTAAAACATGAACCAATAACTATTACGTTACCCATGCATATTCGTAATGCCGTCGTTCGACCTTGATCTGGCAAATTTCATTTTTTTAATTTTCACAGTTTTGTACCGATTTTCCCGATTTGCTAAAATCCAAATATAATGTTTCGCATGAATTCGAATACCCTATATATTCTGTCTCATGTGTGTAAACTAAAATCTGACAGAGGAGTTTGGTGGGCAAAATTAAATATATATATATGTGTGTGTGTGTGTGTGTGTGTGTGTGTGTGTGTGTGTGTGTGTGTGTGTGTGTGTGTGTGTTTAATAAATTTTTTCCGATACATTGATGATATTTTTTTCATATGGCCACAAGGACAAACCATCCTAAAGAATTTCCACGAATACATCAATAATTCACATACCAATATAAAATTTAAAATGGAACACTCATACAACTCCATCCCATTTTGGGCGTCACTATCATATCCCATAACAATATACTATCTACGTCCCTCTATATTAACCCCACTGACAATCAGACATTCCTCAATTTCTATAGCAACCATCCATTAAACCTAAAAAAAAGTCTACCATTTACAGTTCATGCATACGAATAAAACGCATCTGCTCCGACCCCCTAGACTACGTACACCATATCACAACGCTTACACAAAAATTCATCAATAATCAATATCCCATTAAGTATATCAAACAAGCCATAAAAAAACTAATAAAATTGACAGATCCCGCCTTCTCCAGTACAAACAAGAAAACATTATCAAACGCATCCCAATGATTTTCAACTACGGCCAGCACATGCATAAAATTACAATGCACCTAAAAAAACTTACAACAACCTAAAAAGTAATTCCACGATTAAGTCTACATTTCACCTTCCACCAATTAATGCGATCAAACAACCACCCAATCTCTCAACCATACTCACCTGCAAACGCACACAGGACACACAACAAAATGACAATTATAGATGCAATAAATCGCGATGCCTTATATTCATAGACCTAAATACCACACCGCTATTCAATATACCTGAATGTAACACTCACATAAAACCGCCGAGTCTAACATGTGACAGTTCTAATGTGATATCTTTTTTTTTTATTATTCAATTTTCACCCCAAACAAGGCACAGTGCCACTTTGAAGCAGGGGGCTACTATTAGGGGCTTAATTAGAGGGGTCATTATGAAGGGAGAAGAGTAGACAGATGTTTGTTAACATTACACTTGAACTTCTGCATATCATTGCAGTTGGGAAAGCAGAATCCGAGAAGGGAGTTCCAAAGACCCGTAGTTCTGGGGAAGAAACAATTGGAGTAAAAGGCTTTCTTGCACCTAGGGATCTCTACTGTAAAGGGATGAGACTTAGTAGCTTGTCGGGTTTGTCGGGGGTAGTTACGTCGGGGAGGTACAAGTGTTTGCAGTTCGTCAGAGCATTCACCATTAAAGTATTTGTAGAACAGGCAGAGGGATGCAACATCTCGTCGATGGGACAGAGGTTGAAGTCTAGATGACAGTTCAGGACCTATCAGGTTGGCGACTCTTTTTTGAACCCTGTCCAGGAGCGAGAGACAAGCAGCAGATGCACCAGCCCAGATGTGACAACAGTACTCCATACATGGGCGAATGGTTGCCTTATAGAGGTATAGGATACTGTCAGGCGTAAGTAGTTTTCTAGCACGGTAGAGGGAGCCAACCTTCCTTGCAGCAGCCTTGGCAATGCTCTCAATGTATCTATTCCAGTTCATTTTCCTTGTAAACGTTAGGCCGAGGAGTTGAAAAGAAGTACTTTCAGGCAATGTGTTCTTGGCCATTGCTATTAGTGGTAGAGAAGGTTTCTTGTAGTTATTGAAGGAAACAAGCTTAGTCTTAGCAGCATTGAATGTGACCAACCATTTTTGTCCCCATTCCACTATGGATTGGAGGTCATCCTCTAGTGTTTCTGCCATTTCCTTGGATATGTGTTCATTTGTTTTCCCCTTATATCTGTTATAGAGAGTGGTGTCATCGGCAAATATACCCATCTCCAAAACAATTTTATCAGGGAGGTCGTTTATGAATATCAGGAATAATAGAGGTCCAAGGATAGACCCCTGAAGTACTCCCGCATTTTTGTCATATTGTTTGGATGTACGTTTTACATATACTGCTCCATTTGCAACAATGGAGGATATATTGGCGAAACTCTGGCACGTTTTCGAATCCGCCTAAACAATCATAAGACGACGATCAGACAAAATCCCCCACCCCACTAGCAAACCCCTTCAATTTACCTGGACACACTATAGACTATATTAGATGCCTTCTAATAGACTCAAATTTCCCATCAACAAAAATACGAAAACAAAAAAAATACAATTGATCATCCGACTAAACACTCATAAGACAGGTCTTAACACAGACCTTGGCCAACTTAAATTCTACAAATACTTAAAAAAACATAATTAAGTAACACAATCACTTACTCATACATAATTAGTTATACGTATGTATTAACCTGTTCTTTTTCTATATTGATTTCAATATGTATATTACATTTTTTCGTTTTATAGCTAACACAAGCATCATTCTCTTGTTATTCTTATTATTACTTTATTTATCTTCATTATTATTATTATTATTATTATTATTATTATTATTATTATTATTACTGTTATCATTATTGTTATTATTATTATTATTATTATTATTATTATTATCATCATCATTATTACTACTATTATTTTTGTTATACCTAACCTTCTATCTGCACCATTTTCCTATTTATATATATATGTTTACATCTATGTTTACATCGTTAACTTCATATCCCTACTAATTCACTCACTTGATTTTATACATGTCTTTAAATAGTAATTGATATTTGTGTTTGACTATATATATATATATATATATATATATATATATATATATATATATATATATATATATATATATATGCATATGTGCCTATATATGTATGTATGTGTTTATATGGGGATGTGTATACATATATCTTCTTTTTTTTTTTTAATTACATTTTCACCCCAAACAAGGCAAATTGCCACTTTGGTGTAGGGGGCTACTATCAGGGGCAACAACTACTGGGGTACTATGTAGGGATTTGGGCAGCAAGGTGTCGGTTCACGTTACACTTGAACTTCTGCACGTCAGTACTGTTGGGGAAGCAGGGACCTGGAATGGAATTCCAGAGTCTTGCGGTTCTCGGGAAGAAACTATTGGAGTAAAAAGATCTTTTACATCTAGGGACCTCTACAGTGTGGGGGTGGGATCTAGTAGCCTGTCGGGTTTGTCGAGGGTGCTCGCGTCGTGGAGGCACAAGTGATTGCAGTTCGTCAGAGCATTCACCACTAAAATACTTGTAGAAAAGGCAGAGGGATGCAACATTTCGTCGATGGGACAGAGGCTGAAGCTTAGATGCCAATTCAGGGCCTATCAGGTTTGCGACGCTCTTTTGAACCTTGTCAAGGAGCGAGAGACTAGTAGCAGATGCACCAGCCCAGATGTGGCAGCAATACTCCATACATGGGCAAATGGTCGCCTTATAGAGGTACAGGATACTTTCGGGTGTTAGTAGTTTTCTAGCACGGTAGAGAGAGCCTACCTTTCTTGCAGCGGCCCTGGCAATGCCTTCAATGTAATTGTTCCAACTCATGTTTCCTGTGAACGTTAGGCCAAGGAGTTTGAAAGATGGACTCTCAGATAAAGAGTCGTTGGCCATTGCTATGGGTGGTAGAGAGGGTTTCTTGTAATTATTGAATGAAACTAGTTTAGTCTTGGCAGCATTGAACGCGACCAACCACTTTTGTCCCCATTCCACTACAGATTGGAGGTCTTCCTCTAGTGTTTCTGCCATTTCTTTAGAAATGTGTTCATTCGTCTTCCTGTCGTGTCTGCCATAGAGTGTAGTGTCATCAGCATATATACCCATCTCAGAGGCAATGTTGTCGGGGAGGTCATTTATGAATATCAGGAACAATAGAGGTCCAAGGATAGAACCCTGGGGCACTCCCGCATTTATATCATATTGTTTAGATGTGCGATCGTCGAGGATATCTGTATATATATATGGTTTTATATTGTTTATATATATATATATATATGTGTGTGTGTGTGTGTGTGTGTATATATATATGTGTGTATGTACGTTCCTGTCTATGTAATGCATAATTATGTTGATGTGCACATCTTTGTGCTGCCTTAGATGCTCTTGTATTTTGTTTTACGCTTATATATTTGTGTATGTATGTATATGTATATATGTGTATTTATGTGTATGTGCATTTGTATATTCTATATGTATGTATATGTGTATATATATATATATTCATGTGTATGTGCTTATGCATATATATGGTATGTGTGCACATGTGCGCATATGGGTATGTGTGCATGTATGTGTTATATGTCAGGTCATGTCATATGCTACTAGTACCATGTAACCCAGTACTACCTGCCTCATGTTCGGGTCACCGGCGACTAAACTGGTACCCCCACCAGACTTGTTTGGTGAGGAGGGCGGCTAGTCTCCCTGAAGGATTAAAAACAAGACCTTCCAAAGGGCGAATAAACTCTTTTTCTGGGTCAACGGCAAACTATCACCGTGTATATTTGTGTGTGTGTGTGTGTGTGTGTATATATATATATATATGTGTCTGTGTATATGTGTATTGGGGTAGAGAGGGCTAACGTAAGCCATGGTGAAGGCAACCTTTCTAGGAGAAGCAAATCTCTGATTTAAAAACCATAAAGCGGAAGACCAGTACCCGCATTAAGCTGGTCTGCAGTTTAATTTGTTGCTGGCTATCTTACTCTTGCTTGTTGTTGGATCTCAACATTTTGAACTGAAAGAGAGACTTAGCTGTCGTACAAAGCTAAGACTCTGTAACATCATATTTGTATAGATGCTCCCTCAGACATTTGGGCTCATGGATTTTAAATGTCTGAGGGAGTGGCACTCATCTGACAAAACGTTGCAATCATCATGTATGCATATGGGTGCATGTATGCATGCCTGGACCTGTACATGTCACTGTTTGCACATACATGTGTATGGGTATATATGCGTGTATGTGTGTGCATGTGTGCATATCTGTTTATACATATTATTATTTATATATGCATTATATGTATGGGGTGTGCATATATTATATACATGTGGCCGTTGAATATGACTGTGTATTGGTATGTATGCGTATATATGGGTGGTAATTGTGCATGCATATATATATATATATATATATATATATATATATATATATATATATATATATATACCTGTACCCTTGTGCACATGTTTTTTTTATGTAAAAGCTACTATTCGTCTATGGTTTAAATATAAATATTATCATTTATACTACTATTATTATTATTATTATTATTATTATTATTATTATTATTATTATTATTATTATTATTACTATTTTATAAATGTGTGTCTTTATTATCAATACAGGCAGAGTGACTTTCGAGCCAAAATCACATACATTTAAGTACCTGCTCTGATATTATCCTCAGTCTGTGTATGAGAATTCCTTTGGGGCCGAGACAATTTTCCTTAAGGACCGAGACTATTTGTATTTTCATTTAATTATTAACTAATATTAATTTTATTGATTTTATTATTATTATTATTATTATTATTATTATTATTATTATTATTATTATTATTATTATTATTCATTTATTTATTTAGTTATCTATGTTCGCCCCATCAGTATCGAGGGAGAGACGGAAGTTACTCACCATTAAAAAAGCCGACATTGTTTCTAACTCTACCCTCTTCAGTATTATTATTATTATTATTATTATTATTATTATTATTATTATTATTATTATTATCATTATTATTATTATTCATATCTAATAATTACATTATTTTTACCCTTTAACAATTTCATTTCTATTCCATTACGCATATTGAAATCAATTGCGCCTCATTTTTGCCGTTTGAATTGAGCGCTTTTACGTTGCAACATTAAAAAAATATTTAAAAACACAATCTTCTTCCACAAACGGCTAAAATAATTCACGTGAACTTTCTCGAACATGATTGCTAGGAATAAACGCTGTCCACGTTCCAAACTCCAGTTCTTTCAACGGTTTTCTTTTTCTTTTTCATTTCGATACTTTTTTGTGATCAAGTGCGGAGGTCCGCTTGATATATAAAAAAATAACAATAAAAATATTAAATACAAAAAGTAACATCGTTTGTCATGCTTTAAAAAACCCTCATAACCTTTAAATTACTATATATATATATATATATATATATATATATATATATATATATATATATATATATATACACGCATGCATAAATATATGTTAATAGAGGTTCCTGTTCAATATGATCTTATTATTTTGCAAATGAGTGTATTTCCTTTTAAATTAAATTGAAAAAAGGGTTGCTTTTTTCTGTTGTTCTTGACCTTCGGGCCGGGATCAAGTGTATAGTTCTGGAGTGACAAGGATGACCAACGACACCCACAATCCCTCCCCCCTTTGAGTTTGTCATGTGCTTAAGTTTTTTGTTCATTGTTGATTTTCAATGTATTTTTAACATGAATAAAGGATTTACTATCTCAAAGTGTCTTATCTGTTCCGGCAGATACTGCAAGCAAAGATCCTATGTGGGGGCGACCCCACAGATAAGACCTTGGTCAATGTAGGGGCAACCCTTCATACCAATTGTCACTATCCAGCTCCCCTACTCTCCGGGGAGTTGGTCCCCATTTCTCCTTCACTCTTCACATTAAAAATCAGCCTTGTGCATAATTTGCTCGGTGGGGGAGGAAATAAATATCACCTTGTTCTTGGCCTTCGGGCCGGGATCAAAGTGTAGTATCTATTCCGGCAGATACTGCAAGCAAAGACCATATGTGGGGGTAACACCACATATCAGACCTGGGTCAATGTAGGGGCAACCTTTCATACCAATTGTCACTATCCAGCTCACATTTCCCACCCATCGGGAGCTGGTCCCCTCCCCCCTCTATATCCACATTAAAAAACGGACATGTGCCTAATTTGCTCAGTGGGGAAGCAAATAAATACTTCTTGACCTTCGGGCCAAGATCAAAGTGTAGTATACATGTAGATGTGGAACGCGCAGTTCCGTCAAGTATAAGTTTATCTTTAGCCTCTTAGCCAGCCGAGTGAGTGCTCCATCCTTCCCCTATTAGGAAGCCTCCAATATCCCCACCCCTTCCTAACTGCATTTTTTCTTTGCATGCCTTCCTCCAAATTTCACCCATTTTGGAGAGAAAGAAAGCAATCATTAACCCCCCATCCATCACCCCAATATTTTCTTTTCACCATTTCTGTCACATCTAGAGAGCACTCTTCCCATCTAGAGAGCACTCTCCCCACTTAGAGACTAGCCCGTAGGAGCTCAGGTTCCTTTACAAACCGAAGTGGAACGGGCGGTCTCTCAACTGAGCGTAGTTGAGAGGGCCCTTCTAACCACTATTTGTTATTTTTTTCTTCCCCGCCCTCGACACAAATGAATCGTATTATCTTTATTGTTATCTTTTTTGTTTTTACACTCTAATAAAAAAATATTTTTAAAATAAGTATGACGTTCCCAAGTACGATAGGGCGAATGCGATATTATGGTGAAAAAAGATTCTAGCTAAGAGAAACTTTTGCTTAGTTCTATAGTGACAAGGATGACCAAAGACCACTCTTTCCTCCCCCTATCTTAAAGTTCAGTATCTGTTCTAATACTAAAATTTCCCCACTTCCTCACCGCCAATATTTCCTTTTCTCCCCTGCCTATGGCATCACCTACCCTCCATTTAGAGGCTGCCCGCGAAACCCTGGGTTTTTTTACAAACCAGAGTGAAACGGGCGGTTAAGCATCTCAGGCGGGGTTAGAGAGGGGGGTCTTATTAACCACATTTTTATTTTTTTATTTTTATTTTTATTTTTGTCACCTCCTCTATACAAATGAAAATTTTATTAATATTGTTATCTTTTTTTTTTTTGTATAATGTTTTAAAAACTGTGATTAAGTAGGAACACCCACCCCCACATACACATACACTTTTAAAAGTTAATTACGATAAAAATGCTGGCGGAGAGAGAAATCCTTTTAAGTTTCCGACAGAGACGAGATGGACCAACAAACCTCATCACCCCTCTTCTTGTTGAGTTGGCCTTATGGCTAAATTTTTTGTTGATTTTCCATTTTGTATTTCTTTTCTTTTTTTTTAGTGAATAAAGAAATTTAATGTGTAATATTTGCTTCCATGCTACCCTTAAGGTAATTTGTTCTTGGTCATTAGGGGGAAACCCTCTATACTGTGACAATAATTATTTTTGGTTTCTACCAAACAGTGCCTCTTTTGACTCTTTTTCGAGGAATTTGTTTAACCTCACATTAAAAACGACCTTGTGTCACATTTTGCTTTTGTAGGGAAGCAAATAAATGTTAACGAGCATCTCTCCCCCTCTCTCTGGCTTTCTTACTCTTTCTGTTTTCTCTCTCTGTATCTCTATAAGAGAATAGAGAAGGAGAGAGGGAGAGAGAGAGAGAGGTGAGTAAACGTGGAGGTAGACACGTTTACCAGAACCAAAGGTCAGCTGACCAAATTACGTATGTGTGACGTGGTTGGCTAGATCTGTGAGATTTGATTTGAGCTTTGAAGAAGACGGACGTTTTTCCGTGGTCTCCCCTCTCTTAACTGGGGAGGGAGGAGACGAACGCTCACGTGTGTGAAGAAGAACCACACAAGCAGATTTCACTTTACACCTGCTGCAGGACCTCTGGGGAAAGTGAAATAAAATCTATAAAAAACATTCATCGTCTTGGAGTGATAAATCTTCGTCAAACAGGTATCAAGTCTCCCTCCAGGATGAGAAATTTCCAGATGGTTCAACAGCGAGAAACAGAGGTAGGTTCAGAAATTACATGTCACACACACGATTCCCTTCATGATAATCAAACACACAACCATTTATATTAGAGACAATCATACGCACACGGAATCTTTGATGTTATATAGTGTATACACCCAAACGTAAAAAGTGCCCCTAAATGAAGAACTCTATATAACATATTCAAATGTAACGAAAGCTCAATTTGGTACCCCTCAAGGATAATCTCGATTGATAACGAATATATAACATATATACCAATAGAAATAAAAGTTTTTTTTTTAATATGAATATCAATACACCTCCACCCCAAGAAATGATATGAGTATAGATAACATTTATTGTATAACAAGGCACCTGCCTTTTTATAATTACTAGCATTTAAGCCCGGCGTTGCGCGGGTGTTTTGATGTGTATGTTGAGCAAAAAAAAGTGGTAGTCGGAAGGCAGACTCGAACCCGTACCGCAAAGGAGGAAAAGAACGGGGTAAAACTTAACGTTTATGCTGTTACGACCACCGCCAAACCGGAACCGACATTTTTAAAATTGAGGCTAGACAATCTAAAGGAGAGGATAACTTTAAAAAATATCGCCAAAAACGTGACCCCCCATGTAGAAAAGTGCCTAGTTGGAGGGGAAGATATTAATGTTTATAGCCAATTTTTCGATATTTGTCGTATGAAAGATCGAACTTTAAAACGATACTGATCTTCGTAAAATCCGTCGCCTTTATTCAAAGTTTAAGGCAGACATGCAAACAGACATACATACACTTATATATTGGTAACTAACAATTTTCGACCCAAATTGATGAAAAAGCTTGCCCTATCTCTGAATACTCTTTATATAAAATTTCAAATATTTAGACTAGAAATTGTCTGAGCAATTTGGCAGAGACCGCAGAGGTCAATTTTTTTTTTAACTTTGACCTCTATTATGACTCCTTAAAATTTTTTTGGGGGGCTCAAACACAGTTATTTAGTTAGATCCATGTCCAAGAAACCTATATCTAAAATTTCAAGTGCGCAGGCCCAAAATTGTCGGAGGAGTTTGGTCTCAAAGGTCAAATTGTTGAACTTTGACCCCTTAATCGACAAATTTCGGGCGAAAACCGATCACATGGCTTTTTCCAAATCTCAGTAATGTATATCAAATTTCGAGTCTTGACAAAGTTATTGGGTAGGAAAATGTACACAGACACTTTCACATATATATATACATGTATATATATTGTTATTGTTGTTTTTTCAAGCGATACATACGGTTAATATTGGCTCCGTCTTGGAGCTCATTTTTTTATTTACTTAGAAAGTCGCCCTTTTTAATTTGGACGTATATATATATATATATATATATATATATATATATATATATATATATATATATATAGATAGATAGATAGATAGATAGATAGGTAGATAGATAGATACCACCATTTTTTTGTCAGTATAATTCGACAGGCTACACACACGCACAACAAAAAAAATAGGAGTATAGATGAAAATGATTTTGTCAGCTGTTGCCTGCCAGCGTTAAATTTAACTTTAAGCAAACGACCCCTGCCATTTATTTCCGATGATGGGAACGCTGTGCGTAACGACGCAGAGAAGTCTCAAGAAGAGAGACATACCAATCAATTACAGTCGACGCCATATCGAACGTTGATATTTCTATCCTCCGTGTACCTATCGTTTGACTGTCTCACAACCGGAGAGCTGGCTGCGTCCCATTAGGTTTCTCGACAAAGTAATAGAGCGGAAACAAAGAAACAAATATATTAGAAACGTATCAAAAACGCATGACATAATAGTAAGAGGGACTTTTAAAATGTAATGCCTCCTATTCTTTCATTTCATCGGAATCGAATAGAGGTGATTGTAAATTGCATTGATATAATGACTGCGAGACTCTAAGAAAGATACCCCCGTCATGGATATACGTCAGAATCGGAGACGTCTTATTGGATTCCTGGCAAAAGTGCATTCAGAATGGTGGTGACTGTGTAGGAAAATAAATTTTGGAACAGAAAAGGTCCATACTCCTGTCCTCTCGGTGTCACTCCGTAAAAACATAAAAAAATGTAACATGCGGCCCCAGCAGAGATTGAACTCACAACACGAGTTTGTAGTGTAATTCAGCTTTTGTCTGTAGCTGAATACTTGATGCTTCGCCAGGGCTATGAAAGTTTTTTTTTTTTTTGACGCCATCACTAGATGGGTTGCTTACCACGGCTTAAGGGATACCCATACACCCTCGAGAGAAGGATAGACCGCGCCAGTTTCCCAAACTGGTATTTCTCCTCGCAGTGCATACAGCGCGTCGCCTTCCCAAATGGTCACCCATCCGGTACTAGCCAGGCTCGACGTTGCTTAACTTCGGTGATCTGGCGAGAATGCGTGTGTCAATGGTACCACTCCTATCGCTGTAGCTTTTCAACATCTTGGTTTTGTTTTTAGTTAAAAAAAAAAAAAAGATAGGATGCGTTGCTTTTTGAAAGACCCTCGTATTTATGAAAAACTTTTCGAATTCTGAAATAGCTAATGTCTTCTCATTCAATGGTATCAACTTTAAGTGTGTCTGAGTCAGGTTATATGATCGGTTTTTTATTTGTATTTATATCAGATACGGTGAAATATCACAACGGTATTCTATTTGTAATTCAAATATCAATTGGAAGAGCCCTCTCCTGTGTTTGATTCTCGATTTTCTAACCATGTTAAATGGATTTAGTTTAAGACTTCGATTCTAATGAATGGAATTGGATGAATTGAAATAGGAATTCCAGCACCCATCTTTTCATTACTTCTTATCAACACAATTGCTATTCAATATGCAGAGAAAGTAATCTTTTTTTCGCGTAATCCAACGTGTATTAACTTCATGTGCTTCGCTTTCTTTCAGCCAAAAGGCGTAAACCTCATGCTTTTCTCTATAAAGCACACTCCTTCCCGCAGAGGTGCCATTGCTAATCTGCGCCTCTTCCATGAGTAGGAGCGTCGTTTCAAAAGTACAGCCTCCTATATGTTTTACTCCAAAAAGTTAAAGCACTGCAGCTTATAGTCAGCTAATGTACTAAAAATAAATTGAAAAATGTAAACAAATTTTCCTTAGATTGTTACAATAAAAATACAGTGATTTGATATTGGACAATTTTAATGAAACATAAAGAACATGCAAATTTAAATCAATAAAAATAAGCGAATCATGCATGGTCCACAGTGCACAGTGAATGAGGCATTTAGCCCCAAAAGTCCCAAGAGGACGTCAAATCCTGGTGAAAATGAACAAACGATGCAGTTTTAGGCCATAACATATCTAAATTTGAGTTCTTCACCGTGCAAAAAATAAAAGAAAAATAAAAGAAATTACTGTCTATTATTTTTCCCCCCTACTTTGCACCAAAAGACCCCAAGGCCTCAACATATTTAAATTTGCATTCAGCAACATGCAAAACTGCTAAATAGACATACACAGAAAATTTTGGACAAATATGATAAAATAGTCCCAAAAACGGAGTGTTTTTATTAGCCCTAAAAGAGCCCTCGGAGCACACCCAAGAGTTATCGCAAAGTATAGAAAATATATATACATATATAAAAATCAGTTAGTTGCAAGTTTTCAAAAAGTTTTATAAAAATCCAAGGCATCATTTTTTTTTTTAATAAGCACAAAATTTTCACTTTTAGCCATTAAAACTCCAAAGGTATGCCTAGGTGGGGACAACCTGAGTTTTCCCGGAAAATCCGTTCTGTAACTTTTTTTACTCATATCATGTTTAATGTTTGTGCAAAATTAAAAAAAAATTCGAATGTGTAGTTATTGTGAAAAGTGCAGATAGACAAACGGACGAACAGACGAACGGATGAACGGACGAACGGACACGGGTGAATTTACAAGTCTATTCTCCTTTTGGTGGAGAACCAATAAAATACTTGTTGTGAGATAATATTCATTTTTTTGTAATAACAACCCACTGATTGTAAACAAATAAATTATTTTGATTTTTTTTACATGATTTTTTTATTATTTTTTATGATATTTTGCTGTTTAAATCAAGGTAAATATTAATTGTTTTATAATAAACCAATGCTACGTGGGCGTGGAATAATGTCCCTGACCCACTTCCAGTTGTCTGAGTTAGCTGAAATTTTGCATGTGCAATGAGTTATATCTCTACGGATTATGCGGCTCTGAACTAATTGTGGTTTCTGTTTTACAGGTGTTTGAACTGAGTCAGGTGTGAAATAGAGCCTGTTGAATGCCGAGCAGTGACCCGGTTTTTGTATTTGAAAGGACGCATAACCCAGGAGACTTTTGATAAAATGAAAGAAACTTATGGTGATAATGCCCCATCATATAATCTTGTAAAACGCTGGCATCGTGAATTCAAACATGGCCGGAAGTTTGTGGAAGCAGCTCCCAAACCTGGTCGTCCCCTTCTGCCATTGAGGAGACATCTGTCTGTCAAGTTGAGGCTGTCATTTTGGAAGATCGGCGCATTACTAGTCGCTAAATAGCCCAATATGTCAAGATTAGTACAGGGTCTGTGGAAACTATAATTCATGACCATTTCAATATGAATAAGGTGTCTACCAGATGGATTCCCAGGTTACTCACACCATTCCAGAAGCCAGAACGCATCGAGTGCTTAAGGATTTGGGTATGTGCCAAGAAGATGAGTCAAAGTTTTTCAAAAGACTGATTACACAGTATGAAACCTGGGTCCATCCAGAGACCAAAGCACAGTCAATGCAGTGAAAGCACTTGGACTCATCACCTCCAAAGAAGGGTGCAGCCCTCCGCTGGCAAGGTCATGCTCACAGTCTTCTGGGATCAGGACGGAGTAGTGATGACAGATTTCCTGGCAAAGGGTACCACAATTACAGGAACCTATTATGCTTCACTTTTGAGGAAATTAAGGGAAGCTATCAAAATCAAGAGACGGGGCAAGATCAGCAAAGGTACCCTCCTCATGCGGACAACGCTCCGGACCACAACTCGCATGTCGCCAGATCAGAAGCACGGGCGTATGGTTATGAAATCCGTCCCCATCCTCCCTACTCTCCTGACCTTGCACCCTCTGACTATCACCTCTTCCCAGCCATGAAGTTGTTTTTGAAAGGATCGCGTTTCCCAGATGACGCGGCCTTGATTTCTGAAGTCACGCCGTGGTTGGAGGACCAACCTGGGGTGTTTTACAAAAACGGTCTCCAGAGCTTGCATCAAACGATGGGAGAAATGCATAACTCTGGGTTGTTCCTTTGTAGAGAAAGACTAATAACTGTGCCAAGTTTCGTTGCTCTACTTTTATGGGAAGTGGGTCAGTGGCATTACTTATTGCACGCGCCTCGTAGCAAATAAATGTTTTCTAAAATGATTGACTGCTGTGATTTCATTGGTTTCTCATTTCGGCACCTTTTTGCTGTGTTATGTCCTAACTTCCGGAAGCGCTGACACTGCATATCTGTACCTTCCCTTTTATTGCTCTTCAGTGTATATTTAATGAAGTGATTTATTAGAATGAAATATGAGAAAAAGATATGATTAAAAAATATACAATAAAAATATTTAGAAAATCGTGCGTATAAAAATAACACAATTTAGTTTCACCATTAATAAAAAAAAAATAAAAGAATACAAGTTTTAATAATAATTGGAATTTTATAAGAAATCTGTTTATGAAATTATCAAAATGTTTTATTAAAGTCATTTTTGATTGCACCTGTAATAGAAAATAATTTCAAAAATAAAGTTTTATGTACTGTGGCCGTTGCTTTCGAACCGTGTTTGTTCCAGTACAAACCTTTATCGGACCCACACGCCGTCTGGTCCCGTCGAAAAGGACCCCCCCTCCAAAAAAATCCGACTCGACTTTTTTTTTATTTTAACAAATTGCCTTATTTTCAATGACTTTCAAACCATACCTCTTCTTGTGTTTTCTAACTGTTCATTTCGCCTTCTATAGTTCAAACACCAGTTTAAACATCTCTTACCGCCACTATAGCAGCCAAACGTCCATCTAACTCGATTTTCGTTTTGTGTCTTTTTGTTTTTTTTCTCTCCTCGCTGCGTGGTGCATCTTTTTCTTTGTCATCTTGTAGCGGAGTCGGCAATAACCGAAATGGGGGGGGGTGAATAAAGAGCTTATCTCGGATACGTCTGTTGTTGTGTTGCGGGCCGAGCGGAAGAGTGTTTCAAGATGGCGTCCATGGGTTTTTATTGGCGTTGACCTCATGCAATTCTCGCAGAATCGCGTGTGCTCTCGCGCGATCATGCAAATATATAATTCCCGACCGCTATGAAAGCAGGACGCTGGGAAGCAGACAGGGAGTGTTTTGCAAATTGTGCGTAAGTGGTTCTGGCGGTTGGATTGTTCTTTGTGCGAGAAGCGAGTTTTCTTCTGCATTTTTCTATTTTTCTGTCTCCTTCTTCTTCTTTCTCTACGGTCCTTATACCCTAGAAACTAACTATTTCCTATTTTTCCTGATTTTTGCTTACTACATTTTGCTATACATCTGATGCAAGCCCGAGTACACATGCTAATTTGCATACGCACTACATAACCGCTAAGCTTCGCTAGCCATCCATCCTTCGGCTGTAGCTGATGTCTTCAATCCCGCTTATACGCACTCTGTTATATATATTTTTTTAATTTCATAAGAATATAGGTTCATGGAATTTTTTACAGAAAATGCTGTTTTAAAATAAAAGATCTAAACGTAAATTCCATGAACAAAGCTTCTGTCTAAGAAGTGCACGCTTTTGGAACTGACTTCCGTTTTCCTGCTTTCCAGCTGACTACAATATGGTTGTTTTCAAGTCCAACGTAAGCAGGTTCTTGATGAGCCGTTCCACTTAAGTTCACAAATTTATCGAATTTCCATTACTAACGATTACTATATTGTCCAATTGACTGCTGGACACTCTTAAACCTTATCATCGAGTGATCTATGGGCCTTGATAAGTGGTGATGCCTATGTAAAAAAATTGAATTTATATAATAAACTAGAAGTTCATCCCAGCTTGCTCGAGTTTTTGTACTTTTCATTACGTCATGTATATATATATATATACATATATATATATATATATACACACACACACAAACATATATATATATATACACACAAACATATATATATATATATATATATATATATATAGGGTGTCCAAAAAGTCCGTGTGCACTTTAAAAAACTATAACTTTATTTGTATTTTCAATAGAAATAATGATGCTCCAATGATGCCCGTCTTACATACTTTCTTGGACTTGCAGTAAAGGATTCTTCTATGGAAGCAACACTTTCGTCACTGACACATGGCCTTCCAGACCGTGGTTTATCATCGACAGAGCCTGTCTCTTTATATTTTTTCATCCATTTAAAGATGGTGTACCTATGAGGCGCTTTTTTTATTGTATTCAATTCTAAAGTTTGTTTGAACAGCAATAGTAAATTCCAATACAGCCAAACCAACCAAAGGACACAGTTTACTTTTTCCTCAATTGAAGCCATGGGATCAAATTGATTCTGAAAAACAAAAGAACATATTTTTTACTTATTTTTTACTTATCTAAAAATTGTTACGAATGTTGTAGTGAAAAATTATTCAATACTTCAATACTTAAAACTAGATACATGAAACTTTATAACATTTTTTACTGATTATTTCTATCGCAAATATAAATAAACTTATAAATTTTTTAAAGTGCACACGAACTTTATGGACAACCTGTATATCTATATATATATGTAATTATCTCTCTCTCTCTCTCTCTCTCTCTATATATATATATATATATATATATATATATATATATATATATATTATTTTTTGTACCTTTTCTCCACGTTAAAAAACGACCCTGGTGTCTAACTCTGTCCCGTGGGGAGGCATAGTATATATATATATATATATATATATATATATATATATATATATATATATATATATATATATATATATATATATATATATATATAGGAAAGAAAAAGAGTGGAAAATAAATTCACAAACACAATATATTGGAAAATATAGAATGAGTCATTTATTTAGTAAGGATATACATAAATTTAGTTGGGGGATAAAGGGGACTCTTTATACTAAAGTATTTCGAAGCCTAATGCTTCTCATCAGATGAGTAGAGAAGATGCAGGAAACATAATGGGATTTGACGTCTAGCGAGGGATTCATCAGAAACGAAATAAATTAATAAAATTATAGATTCTAAGATGAAGGAAGCGCTTGCTATATGAAGTGTAATGTAAAAAAAATGTTTGTATAGGGTTTGTATCATAGTCTGAAATGATGCATGGAGGTTTATGTGTTCAAAACTCAAGGGGATGTATAGGGGTGGTTGGGTTGTGGTTTTATAGAGGACTATTGCTGTAGCGTTATGTTATTAGATGAGTGAAAGTTGTGGTGTGGATTTCATGGTGTTTGTACTAGGGTTTTAATTTAGTAAGGTAGGGGAAAGTCCGAAAGTTAATTAAAGGGGTACGTCATGAGGTGGGTATGGGTGGGTATTTGTAAAAATATAATAATAATTTTAAAAGATAATATATAGTGGATAATATAAGGTAATATTCCTAGGGTTGCCCTATTAATGGGTGTAAAGGGGTGGGTGAGATATAAGGCAAAGATATAAAGATAGGGGAGTAAGGTTGACAGAAGTGGATAAAAAGGCAAAAATAATCAGGATGTGGACCAATGGCGCAGTGTGGTAAATAAATATGCTACTACTACTACTACTACTACTACTACTAATAATAATAATAATAATAATAATAATAAATAGATAAAAAATTAAGGATAAAAATAATAAAAAAAAAATAAATGAAAAATAAAAAAACTGAATAAAAAATGAATAAATAAATTACTAAACTAAAATTTAGTTAATTGGGGCAGAGTTGGAGAAATGTGGTACGTGTATACAAAAGTGAGGCACAAAGGTATAATGTATATATAGGTTTAGCCAGCAAAGCAGAGAGTTCGGTGAACGAGATAATATCCCGATATATACAAATCTCTAGGTCAGGAAAATGTTTGCAGATGTCAATATTATAGTCCGGAATTTCTTGGATGCAGGGACCAATGACATAAGTTATTTATGAACAAGCAAGATATAAAAAAAAACAATTTACATTTAGGCTCGTGTTTGAAGAGCAAAAATCAACTCTTTCAACTGTGACATCCGAGCAGCACAATTTTCGCCAAACACTGATTAAAAACTCTCTGCATATCTAAATAACCTTTATGTAAAATTTCAAATGTTTAGACCCAAAATTGGCTCAATACTTTGCTAGATACCGTAAAGGTGAAATCTTTTGAACTTTGAATCTTTCGCTATGTCTGAATACTCTCTATGTAAAGTTTCAAATGTTTAGACTAACACTTGGCTGAGTAATTTGGTAGAGACCGCAGAATTAAAAATTTATTGAAACTCTTACTCCAATTTTAACTCCTTACCATTTATTGTTTTGAGCTCAAGACAAATTAAGTTTGATTCATATTCAAGTAACCTACATCTATAATTTCAAGTCTTTAGACTCAAAATTGGCGGAGAAGTTTTGGTAGAGTTTTCAAAGGTAAAATCGTCGAGCTTTGACGCCTTGACAGCCAAATTTCTGGACGAAAACCGATTTCAAGGTTTTGCCAATTCTCAGTATCCCATACGTTTAATCTCGAGTCTGTAGACTGAAAATTGACAGTAGTGTCCTCGGGAAATGTACACACACAGGCACATACACACAGACAATGCCAGTTTTATAGATATATAGATTTAAGGGAGCGTGTTTCGCTCTATTAATCCGTTTTAAAACAATTATGTATTCTTTTCAGAACTTTGAGTACAAGATGGAAGAAAAGAAATTTCGTACAATTTTCTCATTTCAATTCAAGCTAGGCCGGAAAGCTGCTGAAACAGATCGTGACATCAACCAACTGTTTGGCCCAAGAACCACTACTGAACGTACAGCACAATGGTGGTTTAAGAATGAGCGTAGTGGTCAGTCATCGGATGTTGACAACAATTAAGAGTTTTAGTCGAACTCATCCACACACAACTGTTCGAGAATTTGCCTTGAAATTAAATTTTCCTTATACGGCGATTTCTTACCACTTGAGAGAGATTGGAAAGTAAAAAAATAAAAACACATAATAATAGATTCGTGGCCTTGTAGGAGATGTCCTTTTTTCTTCCTTGCAACCTCTATCTCACAGAAGAGATGTTGCGAGTTTGTCTCTGATGTATCGTTATTTTCATGGAAAGTGTTCGACTGAGCTTCAGTCTATGGTCCCCCCTCGCCAAACTTTCACAAGAAACACTCATCTAGCTGTAAACACTATCAATAATTCCCCCACTCTTTATCTGTGCCTAAACCTAACCGTAGATTCCATGATCAAAGCTTCTTTCTTAGAACTGCACGCCTGTGGAATTGTGTTCCGTTTTCCTGCTTTCCGGCTGACTACAATATGGTTGTCTTCAAGTCTAACGTAAATAAGTTCTTGATGAGCCGTCCATATAAGTTATCAAATTTACCAAATTTTCATTATTAATGATTACTATATTGTCCAATTTCTACTGTAAACTCTTTAACCCTTATCCTTGAGTGGCCTCTTGGTCTTGATAATGTGGTGATGCCTATGTAAAAAAAAAAAAATAAAATAAATAAATAAATCGGTGCCTCACGAACTGAATGGCAACCAAAAAGAAACGCCGTTATGAAGTGTCATCTTTCCTTCTTTTATGCAACGACCCCGTACTTCGATCAGGTTGTAACTTCCGATGAAAAGTGGGTTCTTTACGACAACCGGTGATGCTCAGCTTAGTGGTTAGACATAGACGAAGCTCCAAGACACTTACCCAAGTCAACGTTATACACAAAGAAGGTCATGCTGACTGTGTGGTTATCAACGACCGTTCTCATCCATTATAGTTTTTTTTATGCAGCCAAAAATAATTACGGCTGATAAATACTGTAAACAAATGGATGAGACGTATCAGGAACTTCGACAACAACACCCAGCATTAGTCAACAGAAAAGACCCAATTCTCCTCCATGACAATGCCCGACAGCAGAAGTTGAACGAATTGAGCTACTAAACTCTGCCTCGTCTGTCATTATTTCATACTCTCCAAACCTCTTACTTTCCGACTACCACTTTTTCAAGCATCTCGAAAACCTTCTGCGTAAGAAATGCTTCAAAAACCGAAGCGATATGGAAAACCCATTAAACGATTTCATCCCCACCAGAACGCAAGATTTTTACGTGACTGACATGATTGCACTAGTTTAGCGTAGGCAAAAGTGTTTATATTTCGATGGTGCTTATTTCGATCAATAAATTTTTTGGAGACATGTTCTATCTTAATTTAGAGGTTCAAAACCTTATATTAAAATGAGCGACTTTTTGTGCCTCAAAATTAATTTTACTACATTGTCAATACACCTTTGCCATGACTTCAAGGACATATATACATTGATAAGAGTATCACGATCCAAATAATCTATATATATAAAAGCGAAAATGTATGTATGTATGTGTGTTCGCTTTTTCTGTATGTCTACAAAAGGCTTCTTTAAGAGAAGCGGTCGCTCGCTTCACAACTTTTTAAAACTTTTTATATCACATATAAATCGTAATATCTCACAGTTAACAACGAAACTCGCCTGTCTATTTAATTTGCTCGATTTTGAGAAGATAAATATTCAATATTTGTCGCTCGCCGCATGTGGGTTAGTCTTTTTCCTATAACATCCTGGGGGAGGGGAAAAAAGCGTTCAGCAGTTACTATCTCGCAGTCAAAGTTGACCTCATTAACTCATTAAAACGAGCACATGCTAAATCCAAGTAACTAAATAAATTCAAACGTGTTGCCGTTAGCATCTCGCGGTGGGGCAATGGTTAACGTCGTACTTTTTTTTTCACACTTTAATTTACAACTTTGTCTCAACGGTTCGGGTTCGATCTTTATACTTACTTTTTTTTAAAACCACCCCCCACACACCTCCAAACATCCGGGAAACGCCGGATACCCCTCGCTAGTAAGTAATAAATCAACTAAATCAAATACTATATATCAGATCATCCCATAAGTTCTGTCCGAATTCATGAATAAAGAAGAGAAGTAACCAAATGTTACATTTTATTAAAAAGTTAATTTCCCTGATTATCTATGACCTCTTTCCATCTGTTAAAAAGCTTATTAACTCCATCACTGTAAACATCTTTTTGGCTTTGATTCGGAGAAGTCACAAATGTAAGTTTCACATCTTTCTGCTTTACAAAAGCTGTTCCTTACAAATGATTTTGTAAGCTACGAGACAAGGTGTAGTCTGAAGGAACAAGGTCAGGAGAGTAAGGTGTATGAGGAATTTTTTCCCGACCAAGTTCTGCGATCTTTTCTGGGGTGATTCTTTCTGTGTGGGGTCGTGAATTGTCTTGAAACATCACCCCTTTTCGATTCACTAGAGACGGCTCTTTTCCTCCAAAGATTGGTTCAAGCACTCTAAATACTGATAGAAAATTTGAGCATGAATTGTGCGATTAGGTGGTAACCATTGTAAGTGGATAATTCCTAGGCAATCCCATCATATTGAAAAGAGAACCTTATTCCCATGAAGTTCTTTTTTCAGCTGTGAGATCTTTTCCTTCTACCAAGCCATTTTCTACAGCGCTTAACATTTCGATAAAAGATACATTTTTCATCACCAGTCACAAGTCTACCCCCCCCCAATTAAACAATTTGGCGAGAATGGGCAGAAGAGAAGTTGTCGACTCAGAATTTGGGGGGGGGGGGGTTTCAGACAATTCATGAGCCATTTTCAAAGTTTAGAAACTTTTCCAAGTTGTTGAAGATGATGATGAACAGTTGTATGGCTTGAATTCAGTTTTACTGCCAATCCCTAACTGATAAAGCAGGATTTTTTTTCAAGCGCTGTTTCAAGTGAGGGTTTTTTTTTTACAAGGTGGGCATCACTTATCAAGGCCCGGAAGCCACTCAGGTATAAAGGTTATGGCGTGTACAGTACATTAGTGTTGAGATTTGATAAAATGTCTACTTAAGGGGGCGGTTCATCAGGAATTTGTTTATGTTGGACTTGAAGACATCCAAGTTGTAGTCAAGTGGGAAACATGCAAACGGAACAGAGTTCCATAGGCGTGAACTTCTAAGTAAGAAGCTTTGTTCATGGAATCTACGGTTTGGTTTTGGCACAGATACAGAGTGGGGAAAATTTTTGACAGTGGTTTCCACTAGACGGGTGTTTTTTGTGATAGATCGGCGACGGGGGACCAGAGATTGAAGCTCAGACGAACACCTGCCATGGAAACAACGATAAAACAAAGACAGGCTCTCAACGTCTCTCCTGTGGAAGAGAGGTTACAGGGAAGAGAAAAGGCATCCTCTACTTTGCCACGAAGCCTATTTTGTACTCTGTCAAGGCAGGATAGAGTGTTTTAGCAGCTCCTGCCAAGATGTAGCAACAGTACTCCATCCTTGGATGTACTTGGCTTTTATATAAGTAGAGAATTGCATCAGCAGTGTGATATCTTCTGGAGTGGTAGAAGGATCCCCCCATTTTTCCAGCGACCTTGGCAATAGACTTGATGTATGTGTTCCATTTAAGGTCCGGAGTAGAGGTTAAGCCCAGAAGCTTATCAAAGCATGGAGCTTCCCCTAGTCGAGAGCCGTCCATTTCCATTGATGCCAGATGGGGATCAGAGCGTTGATAATGTAAAGGTAGGAGCTTGGTTTTAGATGCATTAAAAGTAACAAGCCACCTCTTCCTCCATTGTACGACGCGCTCAAGATCAGAGGAGAGAGAATTAGAGAGAACTTTGTCATTTACGGCCTTTGATGTGTTTCCATAGATGGTCGTGTTATCAGCATAGATGTTAACGAATGATTTAAGTATGTGTTTTGGGAGATCATTGATGTAGAAAAGGAAGAGAGTTGGGCCCAGTATAGACGCCTGAGGGACTCCGGATTAATACTGTGGTCCTCTGAGTTCTGCCCCTCAACCACTACTCTTATGAGCCTATCAGAGGGAAATGATTTAATGATCGAGAAAACATTTCCAGTTATACCGTAGCTGGAAATCTTGTTAAGTAGGTCCTTATGCCATACTTTATCGAAGGCTTTTGATATGTCAAGAGCAATTGCTCTAGAGAGGAAGCATTTGTCAAGAAATTCACTAATCCTATGAGATATAACCGTTAGTACATCTGCTGTAGATCTAGCAGAACGAAAACCATATTGCATGTCACTAAGAAGGTTATTTCTGCTGAGGTGGTTGATTACTTCTCTATTTAATATGGATTCAAACAACTTATGAAACACAGGAGACTTATTGGTCTGTTCTGGGAAGGGGACGACTTATCACTTGAAGTCTTAACTACAGGGCATACTGATGAGGTTTTCCAGGGTGTTGGGAAGCACGTCTCTTTAAGGCAACGCTTAAACAGTTTTGTAAGTATGGGGGCAAGTTCTGATTGAAGCCTTTTCAGCACTATAATTGGAATGTCGTCAGTTGCTTTACTGGAATCAAGGTTCTTGATTAGCTTACCGACCTCACACACAGATATTTGTATGTTACATAGCCTGTTGTAGGGGGAAATACGGGGAGTTTATGGCCTTCGTCATGTAGGGTACAATTAGCTGCTAAGTTCTTGGCAAATAGTTTCGCCTTGTCTGATGCTGACGAGATGACCTCAGGTCCACTGATGATGGTTGAGATAGAGCGCACGGTTCTATTCAGGATCCTGTTTGCTATTTGCCAAACTGCTGGGAACCAAGCCACTGCTCAGCAACTTTGGATTTAACGGACTGAGCATATAGCTCTCTTGCATTTTTATTATTCTTTTACAGTCGTTGCTGGCAGTCCTGAAAGCAACTCTAGTCACAGTGTATCTATTACGTTGGAAGCTATTGAAAAAGTGATTTCTGTGCGCGATAGCAGCAGCACATTCTGGGGAGAACCATGGCTGGCTGTTAGGTTTTTGTTGGAATTTTTTTGGATGGTATGAATCGGTCTATGTCTACAATTTATCATTCGGTCAGGTCTGATACTATGGAGGATACATCCTTTTTAAACATGAAATGTAGCGGTAGATCAGGTATCCCAGTCAACCATAGAGTATCGATATACCGTACAGTGGAGAGGTACGTCTGAAGACATTGCATTTCGTTTTTATCTTCACTGATACAACCAAGTGTCGGAAGATCCAGAGGGGACAGAATGGAACATGAACATAACTGTAAGAAAAAGGTCTAGATCAGAAGTATCGAGCACACGGGTGGGTTCGTGAGCAATCTGGGTGACGTCATATGCAATGGCGAAATCATGACAGAATCTCCCTTCATCAACTATCTTGTTCGAGTGGGTCAGCCATTCCACATTATGGGCATGTAAGTCACCACAAATATGGATGTAAGCCGTAGGATGAGCAGACAGGATGTGGTCAATTTTCTCAGACTTATTAAACGCAACTGAACGTCCAGCTCAATCTTCATCTTAAGGAGTGAAATTTCCACTTCAGAATTTCGAAAATCTTCTTCTGCGAGTTCTTTAATTCATACATACATTTCCATAAATTGAGTGAATATTTTTAGCCGATTCGGCTGCTGAGTTTTCTTTTTTGAACTCATAAAACATTATATACCTCAAATGATTCTTACGCACTTATAAGTTATTAGGATTGTAATCAAGCACATTAAAATTTTATCGTGCTGTAAAAACAAAAATTAATCAGTTAAAATACATCTAAACATAAAAACGCAAAATATTACGCACTATACACAATATTTTTAAAGTTTCGTTCAATTTAAAAACAATGGTCAAAATTCGGACAGAACTTATGGGATAACTTGAGACATGCATGAATACGGATAAAGTGCATTTACAGAAAAAGTGCATTTGCAGAAAAAGTGTATTTACAGAAAAGAGTATTTGCAGAAAAAGTGCATTTACAGAAAAGGTGCATTTACAGACAAAGTGCATTTACAGACAAATTGCATTTACAGACAAATTGCATTTACAGACAAAGTGCATTTACAGAAAAAAGTTCATTTACAGACAAAGTGCATTTACAGAAAAAGTGCATTTACAGACAAAGGGCATTTAAAGACAAAGTGCATTTACAGAAAAAGTGTATTTACAGAAAAAGTGCATTTACAGATAAAGTGCATTTACAGACAAAGTGCATTTACAGAAAAAAGTGCATTTACAGACAAATTGCATTTACAGACAAAGTGCATTTACAGAAAAAGTGCATTTACAGACAAAGTGCATTTACAGACAAAGTGCATTTACAGAAAAAAGTGCATTTACAGAAAAAAAGTGCATTTACAGACAAATTGCATTTACAGACAAAGTGCATTTACAGACAAAGTGCATTTACAGACAAAGGGCATTTAAAGACAAAGTGCATTTACAGAAAAAGTGCATTTACAGAAAAAAAGTGCATTTACAGACAAAGTGCATTTACAGACAAAGTGCATTTACAGAAAAATTGCATTTACAGACAAATTGTATTTACAGACAAAGTGCATTTACAGAACAACGGCATTTACAGAAAAAGTGTATTTACAGAAAAAGTACATTTACAGACAACGTGCATTTACAGAAAAAGTGTATTTACAGAAAATGTACGTTTACAGAAAATGTACGTTTACAGACAAAGTGCATTTACAGAAAAATTGCATTTATAGACACATTGTATTTACAGACAAAGTGCATTTACAGAACAACGGCATTTACAGAAAAAGTGTATTTACAGAAAAAGTACATTTACAGACAACGTGCATTTACAGAAAAAGTGTATTTACAGAAAATGTACGTTTACAGAAAATGTACGTTTACAGACAAAGTGCATTTACAGAAAAATTGCATTTACAGACAAAGTGTATTTACAGAAAAAGTGTATTTACAGAAGAAGTGCATTTACAGACAAAGTGCATTTACAGACAAAGTGTATTTACAGAAAATATATATCCTGATATTCATTTAGACACGGTTTTCTCTTCTAGAAGTTAACATTATGGTTATGAATATAAAGATAGTTACATAATAAATATTATTTACAAATTTATAGTAATAAATATTCAATTCATGACAATAAAAGTAAATTCATAATAAATAGACCAAATGTTACAAGAAAAGACTATCCCCTTTCCGTGTACCTATTTACTATGCCTCCCCACGGGACAGAGTTAGACACAAGGGTCGTTTTTTAACGTGGAGAAAAGGTACAAAAATAAAAATTGTCTCAGTCGTGAAGGATTTCTCCTCCACCGAAAGAGAACAAAAAATAGAAGTGCAGCATCTGAAAAACAGATACTACACTTTGATCTTGTCCCGAAAGCCAAGATGTAAATAAGAAGAACATTAGATAAGTGGAAAATGAGATTAGGATAAGCCGAGATTCGAACCTTGTTCGCAAGGTTCAGAATAGATTCAGAAATTGAAATGTTAGAATTTAGCTATTGTTTTGGAAAGTGTTAGATATTGTTTGTATTGTAAAAATAATTTAATTGTTCGTTCTTTTATGAAAACTGAATTAAATATAGGTTAATTGAGAGTTGTTTTGTTGTCGAAAGTGTGTTTGGAGAACGTGAGCCACGTGAGTTGATCACGTTTTGGAACCACACATCTGACGGCATAGCAAAAGAGAATTCTCAATAATAGGAGCTATGATTAGCAGATTAGAAGAGTGGGCAGTCGGCAGTCGAGCAGAGGAGGCAGAACAGTTGAGTCTGCTAGGCAGAGAGAGAGTTGGAGGCAGGGTCTTTTGGAAGCGAAGGAAAGAACATTAAAGTATGTAGATCCCGAATTTGAATTACTGACGTCATCATCATTTCGACCGGTCAAGTGAAATAATTTTAATGTGAGGAGTGAAGGGGAAATGGGGACCAACTCCCCGGGGAGTAGGGAGCTGGATAGTGACAATTGGTATGAAAGGTTGCCCCTACATTCACCAAGGTCTCATATGTGGTGTTGCCCCCACATATGGTCTTTGCTTGCAGTAACTGCAGGAACAGATACTACACTTTGATCTTGTCCAAAAGGCCAAAAAAAGGGGGAGTATTTAGTTGCTCTCCCACCGAGCAAATAAGGTACTAGGCCGATTTTTAATGTGTGGAGTGAAGGGGAAATGGGGAGCAATTCCCCGGTGAGAAGGAAAGCTGGATAGTGACAATTGGTATGAAGGGTTGCCCCTACATTGACCAAGGTCTTATATGTGAGGATGCTCCTACATTTTGTCTTTGCAGACATTATCTTCCGGAACAGATACTACAAGTTGATCTTGGCCAACCGGTTAAGAAAAAGATATGTATTTACTCCCCCACCATGCACATTCGGCACAAGCCCGATTTTTAATGTGAGAAGTGAAGGGGAAATAGGGACCAACTCCCCAAGGAGTAGGGGAGTTTGGTAGTTACAATTAGTATGAAGGTTTGCCCCTACCTTGACCAAGACCTTATATGTGGGATTTCCCCCCCCCCCACATAGAGTCTTTGCTAGCAGCATCTGCCGGAACAGATACTACATTTTGATCTTGGCCAAACGGTTAAGAAAAAGATATGTATTTTCTCCCCCACTGAGCAAATTAGGCATAAAGCCGATTTTTAATGTGAGGAGTGAAGGGGGAATGGGGACCAACTCCCCAAGGAGTAGAGGAGTTTGGTAGTTACAATTAGTATGAAGGTTTGCCCCTACCTTGACCAAGACCTTATATGTGGGATTCCCCCCCACATAGAGTCTTTGCTAGCAGCATCTGCCGGAACAGAGACTACATTTTGATCTTGGCCAAACGGTTAAGAAAAAGATATGTATTTGCTCCCCCACTGAGCAAATTAGGCATAAAGCCGATTTTTAATGTGAGGAGTGAAGGGGGAATGGGGACCAACTCCCCGGGGAGTAGTGGAGCTTGATAGTGACAATGGGTATGGATGGTTGCCCCTACATTCACCAAGGTCTTATATGTGGGGGTAACCCCACATATAGTATTTGCTTGTAGCATCTGCCGAAACAGATACTACACTTTGATCTTGGCCAAACGGTTAAGGAAAAGGAATTTATTTGCTACCCCACCGAAAAATTAGGCACATGGCCGATTTTAAAGTGTGAGGAGTGAAGAGGAAATGGGAACCAACTCCCCAGGGAGTAGTGGAGCTGGATAATTACAATGAGTACGAAGGGTTGCCCCTACATTGACCAAGTTCTTATATGTGGGTTAGCCCCACATATAGTCTTTGCTTGCAGCATCTATCGGAATAGATACTACACTTGTATCTTAGCCAAAAAGCCAAGAAAAGTGTATTTATTTGTTCCCTCACCGATTAGGCAAAGGCCGATTTTTAATGTGAGGAGTGAAGGGGAAATGGGGACCAACTTACCGGGGAGTAGGGGAGCTGGATAGTGACAATTGGTATACAGGGGTTCGCCTACATTTACCAAGGTCTTATATGTGGGGTTGCGCCCACGTATAGTCTTTGCTTGTAGCATCTGCTGGATCAGATGCTACACTCTGATCTTGGCCAAACGGTTAAGGAAAAGGAATTTAGGCACAAGGCCTATTTTTAATGCGATGAGTGAAGAAGGAAGTATGGGAGCTGCATATTGACAATTGGTATAAAGCGTTGTCCATACATTGACCAAGGTCTTATATGTTTGAGTGCCCCCACATATAGTCTTTGCTTGCAGCATCTGCCGGAACAGATCCTACATTTTTATCTTGGCCTAAAAGTTAAGAAAAGGTGATTTACTTTCTCCCCCATCGAGCAAATTAGGCGCAAGGCTTATTTTTAATATGCGGAGTGAAGAGGAAATGGAGACCAACTCTCCGGGCACTAGGGGAGCTCGATAATGACAATTGTTATGAAGGGTTGCCCCTACATTGACCAAGGTCTTACATGTGGGATTGCCCCACATATGGTCTTTGCTTACGGTATCTTCTGGGACAGATACTACACTTTGATCTTGTTTATATATTTTATTGAGAAAGAAAAAATTGAACATAAAAAACGTACAAAAAATTCAATTCAACAAAATTAGGCACAAGGCCCTACAAGAAATTGGGAGGGGGAGGGTACAGGGTCTTTTTGACTATGTAACAGATGAGACTTTGAAGTCTTACTCTTGACTGGCAACATTTACCAAAATACCTCAATCACTCTGTGGATCCTAATCTAACTAATAACCCCCTTGGCCAAAAGGTTAAGAAAAGGTTAAAAAGCTAATCAAAGCATCTATTAACAATAGACCTTTGATCTTAACCAAAAAGCCAAGCACAAAAGTGTTACGGACAGACCGACCGACAGACCGACCGACGGAATTACTTATAGAGTCGCTTGTACGCGACTAGAAAATGTCAAATGTGTTTCTTGCAGACAAAAGCGTGATATTTCTTTCGTTTCACTCGGTTTCTTCACTGCGAAGAGAGTCTGAGATTAAGTGCGCTGAACTCGCCTAGATAATCGACGAGTACAAAGAGGTTCTTTCAATGTTTGTTTTTTTTTAAACAATAACGCTGGGTATAAAGCTGAAACATTTTTGATGGGTGTGAAGCAGAGCGCGGAAGCGTATATGCAAATACCGAACCGCGTGCAAGATATCTACACAATCATAGAAAAACGAGTACTATAAGATAAACGTTTCATATGTTGTATGTGAATATATTCTATAACGACGTACACGTTGAATAGTTGAGTTTGTCTTTTTTCTGTAGATTCGTGAACATGTAAATGCGTGTATGTATATATACGTCGTATGACTTAGTTGATTGTACATTTTAACATTTATGCAATAGTTCTAACAGTAAACGATTGACGTGGACGTATCGAAATAGTTGCAGACAAACAGTTCTTTTTTTTTAACAGATGTAAATAACACAACACATGCCTGAATTATTTACGAACATTTATTCGCATGATCTGGCCAGCATTTTCATAGATTACACGTTCTTTACATCTTGACTGTCCTAAGTGACGCCGCTTCTTTCGTCATCTTGGTCGTCCGTTCTCTCCGATGTCCAGCTAACGACTCCTGGAATCTCCTCAAATCTATATACCTCACGTGTATCTTTACATCACGTCATTACGTGTCTCAGACCAACCTAATGTAACCCCAATCTAGTTATTTGTTTATGCAAACCCACAAATAATGTTTATATCTATGTTCTATTTTCACATTCTATTTGCGATATTATTAAATTATATGTCAATCATTTTTCCCCAATTTAATTGTTTATTCGTCTAATTATAATAATTGATTCAGTGACCAGCCATCTCTCAAATCAATCAATCAATAATAATAATAATAATAATAATAATAATAATAATGTTTTGACCCTTGACCCTGCTTGCCACCATTAACACAGATGGTACGCTATGATCACAGACCAAAGGTCATAACATTAAAACAGATGGACATGCTGAATTACTACGTTTACATACATGTTCTGGTTAATTAACTGAAGTTAAAACACGTTAAGCTTTGCAAGTACAAGATTTCAATTTTCGATTCTAATTGGATGGATTTCTTACAAATCATGTCTCAGAACACTGCCAGACATATGGATTACATTTGTGTGAAATTATCAAAGCTGTTTCGAACCTATAAGAAGTAACTCACACACAGACACACGAAATGATTTTATATAATTAATAGATAGATAGATAGATAGATAGATAGATAGATAGATAGATCCAGTAGATATCTCACTGCTGATGCTATTCTCTACCTATATAAGAGCCAGATACGTCCAAGGATGGAATACTGTTGCCACATCTGGGTAGGAGCTGCTAGAAAGGACTTGTCCTGCCTTGATAGAGTTCGAAATAGACTTCGTAGCCTCGTAGGAGATGTCCTTTTATCTTCCTTGCAACCTCTATCTCACAGAAGAGATGTTGCGAGTTTGTCTCTGATGTATCGTTATTTTCATGGAAAGTGTTCAACTGAGCTTCAATCTATGGTCCCCCCTCGCCAAACTTTCACAAGAAACACTCGTCTAGCTGTAAACACTATCAATAATTCCCCCCACTCTTTATCTGTGCCTAAACCTAAACGTAGATTCCATGATCAAAGCTTCTTTCTTAGAACTGCACGCCTGTGGAATTGTCTTCCGTTTTCCTGCTTTCCGGCTGACTACAATATGGTTGTGTTCAAGTCTAAAGTAAATAAGTTCTTGATGAGCCGTTCCATATAAGTTATTTAATTTACCAAATTTTCATTACTAATGATTACTATATTGACCAATTTCTACTGTACACTCTTTAACCCTTATCCTTGAGTGGCCTCTGGGCCTTGATAATGTGGTGATGCCTTTGTAAAAAAAAAAAAAAAAAAAAAAAGATAGATAGATAGATAAGAAACGTTTTTCTCCCGCGGAACGATTTCTAACTTGCTAAGCTCTGTAGCTACACTCTGCGTATTTATTTCTTCCGCATTTATGTTTTGCTTGTTATATTTCACTACTTTTATGATCGGAATTTTTCGATACATATTAGATGAATTTCTGTACAAAGCATATCTAAGAACACTGCCAGAAATATAAAAACTTTTGTGTGAATTTTACAAAAGCTGGGCTCAGCCGTTTCGGCATCTATTAAGAAAGAACTTGCACACGCACGTGCACAAAGTAACTTTTATAGATTAACACATATAGAGATATATAACATGTATCTTTAAATTTATTTAGACACGATTTTTCCATTACGGTTATAAATAAAAAGAAAGTTACGTAATGAATCTATAATATAATTCTCACCTGTCTGTTTAAATGTATGTATGTATGTTTCTATATCTGCCTAAAAGTTTGGACAGATGCGATGGATTTTCACGAGATTTTTATCGTTTTGAAGTTCGACTCTTCCGACGAGAAGTATCGAAAGATTACTTAAAAACATTTATTCCTTAAACCTCAATTAGGCACTTTTCTACAGGCAGGGGTCGAATATTTCGCCGATATTTTCGAAAGTCATCCCGTCATTTCGAATGAAACGCCTTAATTTAAACCTAAATCACTTCCGGTTTGGCGATGACCGCAATAGCAAAGACGTCATGTTTTTTTCACGTTCTTTTCCTCCTCCGCGGTACGGGTTCGAGCCTGTCTGTCTACTATTATTGTTTGTTTTGTTTTTTTTGCTCAACACACACCCAAGCACCCGGGCAACGCCGGGTACCCAGTATAGTACTATTTATAAATTCATAATAATAAAGAATATATTCATAACAAATAAATACAAATAATATCACACAGACGGACACACATGCAACTTTTATTTTATATATAAGTAGCAATCGAAATAGAGATTATTCTATCCGAACTTTGATGCCTATTTTCGCAGTGTGTCATGAATAGCCACAGAGTATGGAACGAAGACTGTTTATAATACGATTGTTCTCTCTAGAAAAAATATCATAGTCAAAACAGTTTGATTCTCTCGCCTCTGGTTTTGAACACATGGTACATTGGGGAAAGAGGTGGCTGGTTACTTTTATTGCATCTAAAACAAAGCTTCTACCTTTACACCATCAACGCTCTGATCCACATCTGGCATCAATTGAAATGAATGGCTCTCGTCTTGGGGAGGCTTCATGTTTTGACAATATTCTGGGCTTGACGTTTATTCCTGATCGGAAATGGTACACATACACCAAATCCGTTTCCAAGGTCGTTGAAAAAATGGTGGGATCCTTCTATCGATCTAGTAGATATCTCACTGCTGATTCAATTCTCTGCCTATATGAGCCAGGTACGTCTACGTAGGATAGAGTGCTGTTGTCGTATGTGGGCACGAGCTGCTAGAAAAGACATATCCTGCCTTGATAAATTTCCAAATAAATTCGTAGCCAATAGGAGATGCCCTTTTCTTTTACATGCAACCTCTTTCTCACAGAAGAGATGTCGCAAGTCTCTCTCTCTCTCTCTGCTTTATAGTTATTTTCATAGCAAGTGCTCGTCTGAGCTCTAATCTATGGTCCCCGTTCGCCAAACCCACACAAGAAACATTCGTCTAGCTGAAAACACTATCAATAATTCCCACCATTCTTTATCTGTGCCTAAACCTAAACGTATATTCCATGAACAAAGTTTCCTTCTTAGAACTGCAAGCCTCTGGAATTGTCTTCCGTTTGCCTGCTTTCCAGCTGACTACAATATGGTTGTTTTCAAGTCCAACGTAAACAAGTTCTTGATGAGCCGTTCCACTTAAATTAACAAATTTATCGAATTTCCATTACTAACGTTTACTATATTGTCCACTTGATTACTGTACACTATTTAACACTTATCCTTGAGTGGTCTCTGCATCTTGATAAGTGGTGATGCCTACGCAAAAAGGGGCATAAAACAGAGATAGTTACATAATGATTGTTTATATTAAAATTAATTAGAATGTGATATTTTAAATAATGAGTAATAAATAAACAAAATAAAAAGACATAACCATACCATCAGACATACAAACAAAGATCAATATATATTATTTAATTGGAAATCATTGAGCTCAGCATAATTTAATTATCTTATTTTATTGCGGAGAATTATCCTCATCTTTTCACGACGTTTCGACTACGTCAGGTGGTAATCGTGACGGATAGGAACTCTGAACCTCCTGACTTGCATTCACTGCAATTACTGCCTTCCATAGTTGTCGTCTCAATACGCGTTTGGCCAAGTAAGTCTCTGACCGGCTTTGGGTAGGATTGAAACCGCTATCTTCAGAGAATCATCATCTGGAACCGTAGAGATTCAACGTCTCTATCAACTGCGTCACGGTCGATCAAGGTTGAATTTTTTGGTCTTATAAATGCATGTCTTTTATCTGATCTTCCATGGTCGGGTCCGTACCGAATGGTATATATTTTTTTAATTGGAATTCATGAGTATTATTTATTAATTTTATTTTATTGCAGACAACTATTCCTCTGGCCTTCGCCTAATAAAAGATGAGGATAACGGTCCGCAATAAAATAAAATTATAAAGAGCAATATATATATATATATATATATATATATATATATATATATATATATATATAGTATATGACGATTAAGCTACACTGAATATTCCGCGTTTCATCCACTCTAGGACTCTTCAGGCTTATGCGCGAATTCTGTGGTTGTTTGTCGTTTTTATATGCGCATCTTCTATTGAGCTTTTAGTTAGCCAATCAGCTTTCTAGTATCCACCGCGCCCTTCCTATCAGCCAATGAGCATGCATCTATCAGACAAAGGCCTATTTGACCTTTGGTTAACCTGTTCCTTTGTGTTTGCTCTATTTAGCCTGGATACTTACTAGCTCTACCTACGTACTGACCACTTTTGAAGTAAATACTTAAAGTTTACGCATAAATCTATACTTCGTATATTAATTTTATGTGAGTAAATTAAGTAGTTAAGTGATTAAGTGGTTAAGTTTGTTAAAATGAACACATTCCTCAAGAAAAATTGTATTTTGTTCGTTTATTTACTTTTATTATTTTTTCAATTTTTTTAATCAATAAAAGTTGGTTTTTTTCCAGAACAAAAAAAGATTAATTTTTACCATAAATTGTTAGGTGAAAGTTGTTTTTTCATGAAAACTTGCACTTTTTTTAAAAGAAATTTGTCAGTAAACGTTTCTCTTTGAAAACGGAATTTTTATTATAAAAAGAACAGATGAACACTGTAAATAGTTATGTGAAAGTAGAGAAAAATTTGATTCTTTTTTTCATGAGAATGTACAAATTATTTTTTTAACAGATGTTCAGAAAATAAACAGAAAAATACTTCCATCATTAATTATGCAAAAAAATAAATAAAATGTTGATTTAGTGTTTCAACATAATACTTATAAATTACGATTAAACTTGCTGAGTATGCGCTGTTTTACGGTTGTTGTAAAAATGGAACGGAAACTTAAATGTCGCTTCGTTGTAATCTTTCTTAATTTTTCAATTGTGCCCCCTCAAACGAATACAATCAAAACAGTAACATTCAACAATTGTACTTTATGTATCTAAAACACAAAATATTTATTTAAAAAAAAAGGTTAAAACGAAAGGGAAATAATTCCATTTTTAAACGAAAAAGTCAGTTTGGTATATGTTTTTGTTATCTTTTACATAAGTCCAGCTTACCATTCACATTGGAAATGCAACATTTATAGGTTGTCGGGTACGTTTACAACAAATAAACACTCCAATCTAGTAGATGTATCAGAATTTTGGACACCCTTATCACGAAACTGCGAATAAAATATAATATGTATATATATATATATATGTATATATATATATATATATATATATATATATATATATATATATATATATTAAAGGATAGTGGAGTGGACAAACAAACTAAGGGAAATAAATCAAGAGTTTAGTTTTATTAAATAAATATTATTGTTATTATTATATATATATATATATATATATATATATATATATATATATATATGTTTTTGTTTGTTTTTGTTAGCGATACTTTCTTGCATGAATTCAATTATTTATACGAAAGTGCATTTTTACCTAAATGCGTGTTAGGAATAATATTCCCTTTGACCAATTTGGTACC
>NC_136520.1:7426475-7483975 GCF_053919585.1 Euprymna scolopes | reverse complement strand
CCCAATTTTTTAATCACTACTGAAAAATAGCAAATTCGCACAATTTTCTCATTTTAATACAAGCTAGCCCTAAAAGTTTCTGAAACAGCTCGCGATATTAACATAAGATTTGGTTCTTGAATCACTACTGAATGCACAGAACAACGGTGGTTTAAGAAATTTCGTGGCGGCGACGAGAGTCTTGAAGATAATCTGACTATAACCGCACTGCGTGATAGTATAAAAACGAGTGACTTTTGTGCACCAGAATTTATTTTTTATCAGACTGATGACGAGTTTTACCATTAATTCAATGAGATTTATGAATTAATAAGGATTTAATGTTTTAAATAATAATGAATAAGCTAAATAAAATGTTATATACATACACACAGACATAAAAACAAAGTGCATTTTGAGATGAAAATTGGGATGCGCGTACGTTTATGGTTGGATTTTGAACCATTACTGAAGGCACAGCGCAATGGTGGTTTAAGAAATTTCGTGGCATGATATTATTAAAAGGAGCGACTGTTTGTGCACCAGATTTCTTCATATTCACATTACAGTTTTGCCAGGATTTCGCTAGACTCTGGAATTCCATTCCAGGTCCCTGCTTCCCTAACTGTACTGACATGCAGAAGTTCAAGTGTAACGTGAACCGACATCTTGCTGCCCAAATCCCAACATAGTGCCCCAGTAGTTGCTGTCCCTGATAGTAGCCCCCTACACCAAAGTGGCAATGTGCGTTGCTTGGGGTGAAAATGTAATAAAAAAAAAATGTCGTGTATAAACTGGTAAAGATGTAACGCTTTAAATAATGAGTAAAACTTTGTTGATGTAATATACATACATACAGACATATAAACAGACAAAGTTCATTTGAGAATAAAAATAGAGATGCGCGTATGTTTATGATTGTGTAAAGATCGCATGGCTTCCCAGTACAGACTGATATGAAAACAATTAGTTTTCTATCGCCGAAATACATGACGTCATTTTTTATATCCTCGTATCATTCGACTTCTGTGTTATCTACGCTATTTTCCGCATTCGCCCACGTTGTCAGTGATCTTTTCATTGAACGAGTCTCATTTTGAGTCATAGTTATAATGCAATTAATGTAACTATTCTAAGTTGCTTCCGGGCCTTGATAAGTGGTGACCTTCATGTAAAAAAAAAATTCATACAAACTTAATCGTTATTAATATGTATTAGAAAAAATAAATCGTGATTGTAGTAGACAGATGAAATGAGTTTAACACATTAAGTATATATTATATGTATGTTTCTGTTTTCCTCTCTAAAATAACGATTATGATTATAAGCCGCTGGAATCCATATTAGAGAAGTAGTCAACCACCTCAGCAGAAATAACCTTCTTAGTGGCATGAAATACGGTTTCAGTTCTGCTAGATCTACAGCAGATATGCTAACGGTTATATCTCATAGGATTAGTGTATCTCTCGATAAAGGCTTCCTTTCTATGGCACTTGTTCTTGACATATCAAAGGCCTTCGATAAGGTATGGCATAAGGGTCCATTTCACAAGATTTCCAGCTACGGTATAACTGATAGGCTCATAAGTTTAGTGGTTGATGGACAGAAATCAGAGGCACACAGTATAAATGCTGGAGTCCCTCAGGGGGCTATCCTGGGTCCAACTCTCTTCCTGATCTACATCAATGATCTCCCAAAACACATACTTAAATCATTCGTTGACATCTATGCTAATGACACGACCATCTATGGTAACACATCAAAGGCTGTAAATGACGAAATTCCCTCTGATTCTCTCTCCTCTGATCTGGAGCGCGTAGTACAGTGGGGGAAGAGGTTTCGGGTTACTTTAAATGCATCTAAAACCAAGCTCCTATCTTTACATCATCAATGCTCCATGTTTTGACAAGCTTCTGGGCTTGACCTTTACCCCTGATCTGAAATGGAACACGGGCATAAAGTCTGTTGCCAAGGTCGCTGGGAAAATGGTAGGATCGTTCTACCGCTCCAGAAGATATCTCACTACTGATGCAATTATCTATCTATATAAAAGCCAAGTACGTTCAAGGATGGAATACTGCTGCCACGTCTGGGCAGGAGCTGCCAAAAACAGCCTATTCTGCCTTGAGAGAGTACAAAATAGATTTCGTGGCTTAGTGGGGATGCCCGTTTTCTTCCCCGCAACCTCTCTCACACAGAAGAGACGTTGCGAGCTTGTCTTGTTTTATCGCTATTTCCATGGCAAGTGCTCGTCCGAGCTCCAATCTCTGGTCCCCCCTCGCCAATCTTTCACGAAAAACACCCGTCTACCGTCTACCTGAAACCACTGTCAGTAATTTTCCCCACTCTTTATCTGTGCCTCAATCCAAACGTAGATTCCATGAACAAGGCTTCTTTCTTAGAAGTGCACACCTATGGAACTCTCTTCCGTTTGCCTGGTTCCCACCTGCCTATAACTTGGATGTATTCAAGTCCAACATAAACAAATTTCTGATGAATCGCCCCCTTAAGTAAAACACTTTATCAAATTTCCAATACTAACGATTACTACGATACTATCCCATTAATTACTGTACACGCAATAACCCTTATCCCTGAGTGGCCTCCGGGCCTTGATAAGTGGTGACCCTTATGTAAAAAAAAATTCATACAAACTTAATCGTTATTAATATATATTAGAATAAATATATCGGGATTGTAGTTGACAGACCAAAGGAATTGGACACATTACGTATATAGTATAGGTATGTTTCTGTTTTCCTCTCTAGAAATAACAATTATGATTATAAATACCGATAGTTACATAGTGAATATTATTCATCTATCTACACTCCTATAAAGCTGGAGGGTGTTGCGTATATTGGTATTCATATTAAACCCCCCCTTTTTTTTCAATTTATTTAGTTATTTATTTGTTTCCCCACTGAGAAAATTAGGCACAAGGCCGTTTTTTTAATGTGAAGAGTGAGGGGAGAGGACCAGTTCTCCCGAGAAGGAACTGGATAGTGACAATTGGTATGAAGGGTTTCCCCTATATTGACCAAAACGGGTTGTCCACACGTATTACTTTGATTGCAGCATCTGGTAGAACAGATACTACACTTTCATAACAGAAAAGAAAATTAGCTCGAAGGACAAGAAGAAAAAAAGCGAATCTTTTTTTTTCTGTTTATTTAAAAAGAAAATACAATTTTTTTTTTATATTGGTCGTTGAGTTGCATTCAGCTGTAAAAATTTACACATTCTTTTAAACATTCATTTTAATTAATTTCTTATTAGTTTTTTCGGTTTTCTTATGGGATGATCATCTTTAATTAACTATTACGTGTAATTATATTCATGCAGATATTCTACATGATTCATATTTACGTAATATTTGCGTGAAAAGATTATAGTAAACACAAACCTCTTTCTATATATATATATATATATATTCATGCATATGGATATATATTTTTATTTCAAAAAATTTGCCTACCAAACCTCCGTCAGCTTTTGGTCTACTGACATGAAACTTTATATAGAGGGTATTCGAACCGATGCGAAACTTTATATTTGAATTTTAACCGGGGAAAATCGGTGAAAAACTGTGAAAAGTAAAAAAAATGAAATTTGCCAGGTGAAGGTCGAACGACGGCATGACGAATATGCATGTGTAACGTAATAGCTATTGGTACATGTTTTACTTTTTAACTTTTCAGCAAACATGTCTTCATAGCTCAGGCATTAACATCAAAGGAAAAAGTAAATCGTGAGCTAAACATTTTCGTTTCGAGTCTCGGATGACGCATAAGTAATTTTTTTAACTGTTTAAATCATTACTATATATTGGGTCCAATATAATATAGTTTAAAATACAAAATCTGAATTAAACAAAATATCATGTTTAAGCGTATTTTACGACCGGGCAATGCCTGACGGTCTGTTAGTAAATTCATAAAAATAAATAATAAATTCATCTATAATATAAATCTCACCTGTCTGTTTAAATGTATGTGTGTATGTATGTATGTATGTCTGCCTAAAACTTTCGACAGAGACGACGGATTTTTACGAGATCGGTATCGTTTTCCTTCATCCTCAACTGGGCATTTTTTCTATAGGGAGGGCTCGCTTTTTTCGGCGATATTTTCTACAGTCATCCCCTCCTTTCGATTGACTAGCCTTAATTTAAACCTTTGTAACTTCCGGTTGTGCGATTGACGCAACAGCAAAGACGTCAATTTTTTTTTCGCGTTCTTTTCCTGCTTTTAAGTATGGGTTCGAGCCTTTCTGGCTAATACCACTTTTTTATGTTTTTTTTTTTTTTTTTTTTTTGGCTGAACGCATACCTCCAAACACCCTGGCAACGCCAGGCACCGAGGCTTGAAATAACACACAGACACACAAATACAACATGCATTTTATATAGAGGTAAATAACAGAAAAGTAGATTCATCTATTTATACTTTCTGTTTCCCGTTGTGTTTCATGAAAGACCGCAGAATTCCGAACAATGTATTTCCATAATAGACACGTGTTTCCTTTTCAGAATACAACGTTATTGTTATAAAATCATAGGACGATACATATTGATTATTATTTATAAATCGATAAATGATGTAATATATGAAGTAAAGAGTTATAAATAAACCAAATAAAATGCTATATACATCCACACAAAGTGCATTTTATATATAAACAGCATGGATACTCGGCGTTGCCCGCGTGGACATTTATCAGTTCTGTTTAGATATAGCTGCTTACGCCATCCTATACGCCACAACAATTTCAACAAACCAAAAACCACATTGTCCCCCGACTGATGCCTTGAATTTTAGGAGAAAACTTTAGAAAGTGACCCCCAAAAGGTGTGTTTATCCACCCTAAAACAACCTGAGGCTCAAACTCCAGAAGTTTCCTAGGGTCAAATATTACGTTTCCAGATGAATATCCATGTGGTCTTTCTTTTGGGTAATTTTCAGCAAAATATAATGGTCGGAAAAGATTCTATATGCCAAAACTGCTGTTTTCTTTGGCTATTTTGATCACTTTTCACCCCCTGGGGACGCGACCAGAATTTATCCAGGGTTGAATATTACGTCTCCAGATGTATATCCATGGTTTTTTCATTTGGATAATATTCAGCAAAATCTAATTCTCGGAAAACGATTCTGTGTCCCTAAAAGTGCTATTGTGGGCCATTTTGACCACTTTCGACCCCCTGGGAACACAACAAGAATTTTTATAAAAAATCCGAGAATGTTATATATATATATATATATATATATATATATATATATATATATATATATATATATATATATATATATATATATATTACATAGTGATCACCACTTATCAAGGCCCGGAAGCCACTCAGGGATAAGGGTTATTGCAAGTACATTACGTTAGTGTTTCCTCCCTTGTGTAGTTGTAACTTCATACAAAATTTCAGAAAAATATAATGGGTAGTTATTAAGATTGTGGGTAACGAACGGACGAACAGACGAATGGACGATGTTGGATTCTAAGGTCCAAATCCGACTAAGTCGATGAAGCAAAAATAAAAAATTTAAAAAAAGCGGATAAAAACACGAAAATGTAATCGCCCCATCCCCCAAAGAAATTACGTAAAAACCTCCCCACTAGATATTTTGGCAGAAAGAGTACGAAAATAAGAATCTATTCTCCGAATATTGAGCACATTTTGATGACATACCAGCTTAAGCGGAGTCCTTTAATGCTACCTCAGTCTAGAAAGATTGCAACGAAACAAATTGAAAAGAATTCAGTGTAAAAAAATAAAGTAGAATTTAGTAGATCCCGTCGCGGTTACCACCTGACGAAGGCCATAGGAATAGTTGGCCGAAACGTCGTGAAACAACTAAGAAAAGATGAGGATAATAGTCCGCAATAAATAGAATCAATAAAGCAGAATTCGTTTTAACCGAAATAACCGTTATAAAAATGATTACTTATGACTTAAAAAGGCCTTTTACCGCCGATAAACTTGTTTAAATGTTAAAACTATTAAAAAAATGTAAATGATAGAAAATCTGCATGTTTTCTGGTTCATCGTCATTGAAAAGGAAGTTTTGATTCTCTCAAATGAAAACCAAACCTTTAGATTACTTAAGGTTCTGATAAATAAAATCAAAATAAGGAAATTGTTTTTTTGTTTTTTTATAATTATCCGTCGACATTACAAAAAATAAAACCCTGTTTAAACGCCAAAAGAAAAACAGCCGTTACGTGTACACGAACTTTAAAATTAAAGATTGCGAGGTAACCTCCTAATCAATTGACCTAGAAGGTTGATTGCGAAATAACGCGTGAAATTATTTTAGTTAAACCAATTCAAAAAAATAATGCTTGACACATGCGCAGTTTTCGAAGTCGTTTGGAAAGAGACAATTTTACTGATCCTCCGTTCGTTTAAAATTAACGTATTTTTTTATTTTCACATACTATGCGCCCAAGGGATCGCTCTTTCATGCGGTATCGGTTTTGACACGATCCAATGCGGATGACAAAAGTTTTTAGTAGACATACAAACATACATACTGTTGCAATATTTTGGACCTTTTAATGGGGTATGATCCCACACAGTCGGACGATTCTATTTATAAACGATGCTGCTAAGAACTGACGAATCAAATTAATTCACGTTCTGCTACCAACCAATCAGAAACCAGAATTGCTTCATAAATATTAAACCTTTTCTGGAGCAATTTCACATGTTCTTTTCCCGGGTTTCGACACGGTAAGAATATTTTGTTCTGTGGAACTGTCTACTACAAACAAGTCACCTACCAGGACTTGTGTGGAACAGCGAACCATCTGAAACTCAAAATGGCTTACACTTCTAGAGGTTATGGGTCCAGCGTGCGTCTTTATTTCGATGGATCCGAATCAAAATTCTAATTGTGGCAAGTTAAATTTCTGGGATATCTACGAATCCAAAAGCTACACAAAGTACTACAAACACAACCTGAAAACAGAAACGACCCCGACTTCATTGAAAAGAACGCAGCTGTCTTTGCGGAATTAATACAGTGTTTAGATGACCGAAGTCTATCACTGGTAATGAGAGAAGCCCTGGACGACGGCTGCAAAGCATTAAACATATTGAGAGAGCATTATTTATCGAAAGGAAAACCCAAAATTATTTCTTTATACACTGAACTGACCTCTCTAAAACGAATGGAAACCGAAACTATTACTGATTATATTATAAGAGCCGAGACAACTGCAAATTCTTTAAAAATGTCTGGTGAAGTTATAAGTGACAGTCTGTTAATTTCCATGGTCCTTAAGGGATTACCGAGTGATTTCAAGCCATTTACCACCGTGATAACCCAGTAAGAAAAACCCATGACTTTTAGCCAATTCAAGGTAGCACTCAGAAGTTACGAAGAAACTGAAAAAATGATCACAGGAAAAAACGAATCCACAAATATCATGAAATTTTAAAATACACACATAAATCACCAAAATCGAATTATACCCATGCCAGGAATAAAAAAAAACGCAACTTTGGCAAAAGCAGGTTTTTTCCTAAGAAAAGTACAAAAATTATTTTTTATAATTGTGGACGACCTAATCACAAGAGTTTCCAATGTAGATACAGGACTCAAAACGTTCACACACACACACACACACACACACACACACACACACATTAATAGACAGGGGATATTTATATTATAGACTACAGGAGGTCTTCGGCGTTGTGGAGAGTTAGGGTGAGATCGAAACAACAGTAAGCAGTCAGTTTTGAGGGAAGTATTTAAAAACTTTGGTTGGTTGCTTGCTTGTTTTTGTTTTACGGCATATCAACCCTTTTTATGTCATTTAATGCCGAATCCAGTGATTTTGAAGAAAAAGTTTTTAATGGAATATATTTGTTTTTTTTTTCTTTTTTATTTAAGTCAGTTTCTATTTAATCTATAGTTGGAACCATAACAGGTATTACTACTCCGGGTCAGAGTGGACCTGGGAGCAATGACAATTAAGGATTTGCTCCACACTCCCCAAAGCCCGCCAACTGGAGCCTCACCATCAGATATAGTTCAAGGTCATATCCAGGACAAAAGTGGTAGCAACGGGTGTGGAGCCCGGGTGGATAGAGGTGTTAAAAAGGGATATTTGACAAGCAGGCTCGAACCCGTAACGCCAAGGAGGAAAATAAAATTAAAAAAAAAACTAAATGTCCCAGCCATGGCAAAATCGGAGGTCGAGAGCGTTCGAATTAAGACTAGTCAATCGAAAAGAGGGGATGAGTTTCGAAAATGTCGACGACAAAAAGCCCTCCTTGTAAAAAACGGCCCAGTTTAGGGCGAAGGAATTCATGTTTTTGTCTATTTTTTTCGATATTTGTTGTCCGAGACGTCGGCTTGAAAACGATACCAATCTCTTGAGGATCCGTCGCGTGTATCGAAAGTTTTGGACAGACATACAAACACACACACGCATTCTTCCTTTTAGATATTAGATTAGAGAAAGAAATAGATATTTGCTGATATTTAAACAGGGTCTTTCATTCTATCTTTCTTCGTTATTTCTCTGCGCCATGTTTTATGAATGGCCCCAGGGTACCGAACAATGTCAAAATAAAAAGCCGTTCTCACTGAATGACAGGAAACCAGTTGAAATGAGTGCAGGTTTCGAGCGGAGGTAGAATTACGTCACAAATTCGAATGCTCAATTGTTTTCACAGACCAAATGGCAACTATGTTCCGTCGAAGAATGGATGGAGACAAAGGCGTATTTATTTTTTTTTCGTTTCGTTCGAGTCTTTTAATGCGCTTAACTCGGCTGGATATTTTGCAATAGCATAGTAGAAAACGGTTCTGTCAGATGTTTTTGTTTCTCATGAAAATAAAGCTGCGAATTCGGAATTATCACGTTGACAGACAGGTTCTCGTCGGTTAAATTATGTTTAGCTTGGCTAATACTAGAGGGGTGGAGAATCGGGAATATTAGGGGTTGAATGTATCCAGGTAAGCAGGTTAGTTAAATACGCCAGCGAGATGAAGGCCTCTGCATAGCACACTTTCAAGTCACCCTTGAGCAAGGTGCTGCACCTATTTGTCTCATTCTGATATTCTGGTGGTTTTCCATTGATCAGTATTTTCAACCATGGCAAAGACAATGTAACTAAGGAAATGTGGCTTATGTCAGAAAATAAACCTTATTTTGGGAATCCGTGAGTTTTCAAAGGCTATATTGCAATTATGTCATATATATATATATATATATGATTGCAACGTCTTGTCAGACGAGTGCCACTCCCTCAGACATTTAAAATCCATGAGCCCAAATCTCTGAGGGAGTATCTATACAAATATGATGTTACAGGGTCTTAGCTTTGTACGACAGCTGTCTCTCTCTCTCTCTCGGTTCAAAATGCTGAGATCTAGCAACAAGCAAGAGCAAGATAGCCAGCAACAGGTTAAACTGCAGACCAGCTTAATGCGGGTACTGGTCTTCCGCTTTATGTTTTTTTAAATCAGAGATTTGCTTCTCCTAGAAAGGTTGCCTTCACCACGGCTTACGGGAGCCCTCTCTACCCCAATACACATATACACACACACAAATATACACGGTGCTTGTTGGCCGTTGACCCAGAAAAAGAGTTCATTTGCCCTTTGGAAGGTCCTGTTTTTAATCCTTCAGGGAGACTAGCCGCTATCCTCACCAAACAACTCTGGTGGGGGAACCAGTTTAGTCGCCGATGACCCGACCATGAGGCAGGTAGTACTGGGTTACATGGTACCAGTAGCATATGACTTGACATATATATATATATATATATATATATATATATATATATATATACGAGCGTACAGTTAATAAAACATGTTAAAAAACACATTGAAAAAGAGTTAAAAACATATTTAATCTGAAAAAGAAAACACTTAATAAGTGGATAGTCCTTAATCCGCTGAGTTTCGAAGAAATAATTTCCTTCTCATCAGAGGGTAGGAATTAGCAAAAAGTGAAGCAGAGGGAATATGGTGAAGAAAAAGGTGATTACACGTGAATGGATTTAATTGTAATTTTATTTTATTTTATATATATATTTATTTATATATATATATATATTTATTTATATATATATATATATATATATATATATATATATATATATATATATATATATATATATATATTGGAATTCTTTTGACATTAGTAATTTCTTTATTTCGTTAGTTGTTTTCGGACCGTAATCCTCATCTGCATAGTTGGGTTTTTTCACGAAGTTTCTAGCCTTCTTCAGTCGATTAACCGCGATAGGAAAAGAACGCTGACTCTCGAAACTGCATCCCCAGTAATTACTGCCTGCCATAGTTGTCGTTATCTCACCACGTTTTTGCAAACTAATCCTTTGGCCTGCTTTGGAAAGGATTGAATCCGCTATCTTTAAATAATGCTCACCAGTGGCGCAGTGAAGAGAGTCGTTAAATCTTTACTTTTCCAGGTTACCATTGTCTGAAGAAAGGCGTTATTTACATAATGCTGTCACAAGCAAAATACAATTTGTAATTAGCCAGCTTGGAAGTAGTAGGGATAAAAAAAACTGGCATGAAAAGTTCCAATTTCTTTACATGATCAACGCTCCATATTTTTACTAGCTCTCTAACAGTTATGTTTTTATTAATCTTTCTATATCTTGCTTAATATGTTCTTCCAAATAAAATCTTCAAGAATACTCAGCGAAGTCTTCCTTGTGTCTGCTGTGCATTAAAATTGTTTGTTCGTTATACTCAAACATAGACGACTACTCATTAAATGCAGCGACAAGAACCAGACAACTAAGAGCAATGGCGACGTCACACAAGCACATAGAAACCTGTTGTTACTGAATATATTACGTTTTTTTTCATTTATTGAGCTCTCTGACAGTTATGTTTTTATTGTTTTTTTAATATTTGTATATCTTAATATGATGATAAAATAGAGGCTATATCATAAAATTAAATTTTGTGGGGACAGGTTGGTTGATGGTTTTTGTTTTACGGCATATCAACCCTTTTCCGGTTATTTAATGCCGAATCCAAAGATTTTGAAGAAAAAATTCTTAATATAATATATTTGTTGTTTTCAAATCGGTTTCTATTCAACCCATAGTTGGGACCCTAACAGGTACTACCACTCAGGGTTAGAGGGGGTTTGGTAGCAATGGCGATTAAAAGGTGGCTCTACCTTCCCAAAAGCCCGCAAGCTGGGGCCTCACCACTGGATATAGTTTAAGATCATATTCAGGACCCCGTGTGGACAGAACGTACGAAAAGACAAACTACTTAACATTAAGCACAGGCAGGAATAAACATCAGATGGAAGGTTGACCGATTTCATCCAGATCGTTTTACTAGAGGTATTTATTGATCTTCAACGTAACTGATCAAATCGCTCGACTGTTTCCTGTGTTGAAGTATCTGTCCTTATATATATATATATATATATATATATATATATATATATATATATATATATAACCGGATTGACAGACTAAAATCACTAGAAGCCATACTAATTAAAAACTACAGCCCCTTATTAACCGAATCTTATTAAATACCGGTACAAATATATTAACTGTATGTTTTTGCAAAGAAGACACACTTATCAAGGCTCAGAAGCTACTCAAGTATAAGGGTTAAAAGTGTACAGCAGTCAATATGACAATATAGTAATCGATAGTAGTGAAAATTTGGTAAATTAGATTACTTAAGCGGAACGGCTCATTAAGGGTTTGTTTAGGTTGGACTTGACGACAACCATAATATAATCAGCTGGAAAGCCGGTAAATGGAAAACAGTTCCACAAGTGTGCAGTTCTAAGAAAGAAAATTATTCATGAAATACGTAAATGTTTAGGCACAGGTAAAGAGTGGGGGGAATTATTGATAGTATTTTCAGCTAGACGAGTGTATCTCGTGTAAGTTTGGCGTGGGGGGCATAGATTGGAGTACAGACGAGCATTTGCCATACAAATAACGATGATGCAGAGACACGCTCGCAACGTCTCTTCTGTGAGGAAGAGGTCGTAGGGAAGAGAAAAAGGCAACATTTACTAGGCTATTCAATAACAAATAAGAAACTAAATAAATAAAATAAAAAATATGGAAATAGAAATAAAAAAAAATTTTTTAAAATCCTCCCTACCATCAGTCAGTTTATAAGTAATAAAATAAAATAAAAATAACTATAAATGCACCAAGCCTAAATAAATATACAACAACATGAACAATCGCCCCTGACGAGGATCGGATGTACCGATAGGAAGCGCTGGAAGAGGATATGGCTGAATAACAATTTTTGGGCGTCATAATATAAAACATGACAGCTGAAAAAAAAGACCAATCAGCAAATTGAAAAGATATCTAACAAAATCGTAAAAATAATAAATTTCGTATTCAATCAGACGTACTGTAAGATATATATATATATATATATATATATATATATATATATATATATATATATGTATATATATATGTATATATATGTATATATATATATATATATATATATATATATATATATATATATATATATATACGGGAACCATCAGTCTTTAACAGACTATGGATACCCACAAAGGAGTACCTGCGCGTGAAATGTTTGTGGCAGGAGGTGCGCAATCTCCAACCACACCTATCCTGAGTCGACATTTTTAAATACCAGTGGCAAGTGAAGTGTATGTATAGAACAACTGGAAACAAATGCCGTGATAATCGGAGAGCACATAGAGCGCCTAGAATATATATATATATATATATATATATATATATATATATATATATATATATATATATATATATATATATATATATTCTATTGAAGTATCTGTCCTTATATATATATATATATATATATATATATATATATATATTCTATTGAAGTATCTGTCCTTATATATATATATACATATATATATATATAACCTGATTGACAGACTAAAATCACTAGAAGCCATACTAATTAAAAACTACAGCCCCTTATTAACCGAATCTTATTAAATACCAGTACAAATATATTAACTGTATGTTTTTTGCAAAGAAGTCACACTTATCAAGGCTCAGAAGCTACTCAAGTATAAGGATTAAAAGTGTACATAGTCAATAGGACAATATAGTAATCAATAGAAGTGAAAATTTGGTAAATTAGATTACTTAAGCGGAACGGCTCATTAAGGGTTTGTTTAGGTTCGACTTGACGACAACTATCTTGGGTAGAGCACTATCGTAAATTATCTTACTCGCTACTTAATTTAGCTGAAAAAATGTGAAGCTCGCGGTTTGTTTACAAACAAACGTTTGAGCCCTCTACAAGTGGCGGACGGATGTTTATTTAAATAGACATTCGGGCAGATTAATTTCGGCCACCGATTCCGTAGTCAGGGGGTAGAGCTGCCGACTGTCATCACGACGGTTCTAGGTTCGATCCTCGGCTTGGGATAGGTGTTAGTCTAGCGGCACTGATGAGTTGTGAAACAACGAAACAGGTCTGTATGTCGATGACTAAAATATATTTTATATATATATATATATATATATATATATATATATATATATATATATATTGCATAGATCATCGTACAACGATTAGATCACTGTCTGACTGACCTAATGAACATTTAAAATTAAATTGTTAAAATTCGACGTTATTTCACGCGGTTAATGGTAGCCGAATGGATTATGTCTTCGCTAAATCGGGCCAGAGATGTCTCGTGATGCGAGGTTCGAATCGTTCGACTGGTATTAATCGTGAGACCCTGCACTGAAGATTCCCGAAAGGATGAAACACTAGTGTCTGTAGGTATTTAATAATTATTATAGTAAACAAATAATTATGACAGCCTCTTTAAGAAATTCGTTTCTTATCGTTGAGCCCTTTCAGTTGAATTAAAGTCGGTCAATTTAGCTCTTATGCATAGATCATCGTACAACGATTATATCACTCTCTGACTGATGTAAATGAACATTTAAAATTCAAATGTTTAAATTCGACGCTATTTGACGCGGTTAATGGTAGCCGAATGGATTAGGTCTTCGCTAAATTGAGCCAGAGGTGTCTCGTGATGCGGGGTTCGCATCGTTCGACTGGTGTTGATCGTGACACCCTGCACTGAAGATTCCCGAAAGGATGAAATACTAGTGTCTGTAGGTATTTAATAATTATTATGGTAAACAAATAATTATATATATATATATATATATATATATATATATATATATACATACTCGGTTTTTTTTATTCAAAAGTAATGGACTAATGAATTCACCAAGGTTGTTAGATAGTGCTCAATAAAAAGAGCTGATACTACTTGTTTATTGTTATATAAACATGTTTATATCCCGCTGCTACAAACAGCCACTTGTTTCAATCAAACAACAGATATCATCAGGCAGCGACTTGACTATTCAAAAGTTCAATGAATAATGGATTTTTATTTTAGGTAGGAACTCTTTAAAAGTTGGAGTTAAAAAACTTAAAACACAGAACTTTAATTATAAGATGTAAAGAGGGAGGGGCAATTTAAATAAAGTTAAAAGATTATAATTGAGAGAGAGTGATTAAAAAGAGAGAAAAAGAAATAGAGAGATAGAAAATAAATAGAGAAAGAAAATAGAGTCAAAAAATATATATATATAATATGGAGAAGAAAATAAAAAAAGATATAAATGGTTATTATAAAGAGAATAAGGACTAGAAGGGAAAAGGTAGAATGATGAGATATAGTTAAAGAGAGAAAGAGAGACAGTAAGAAGTAATAGGAAGGGAATCTTTAAAAAGTGGACAGTATATAGAAAAAGAAAAAGATCTGCGTGTCAACCAATTTATGAACAATTATACAATTCAGTAACGAGACACATTATTACAAATACAAACAGAAAATAAAATCTAAGCGTTAGAAATGAACATGTAAAAAAAGACAGCGAATGTATCCAACCAACATATTTATCATCTCACATACGTCCACGAGTAATATCAACGCAGTTCAAGCATACGTCTACAATTAATTAAGCCCTTTATACTAAATGATATAAGTTTAAAATTTTCGCGTTTTTATTAAATGAATATATGCATAAAAGAAAAAAATAATAATGATAAAACAATATTAAAATTATTATTATTAATAATAATAAGATTAATAATAATAGTAATAATAAATATAATAGTAACGATAATAATAATATATAAACAGAATAAAATTAATATTTATTATCTTTTTAATATAACATATTTAGCCATAAGAGGGGATTAAATAAATTAAATAGGACTAATAATTATAAATAATAATCTACTAATATTTATGTATATAAAATGAATACAATACATATATACACATATATACATATATATATACACATACATATAAGTAAAGGTGTAACTCTATACTATTAAGTTGAAAGTTTAAGCTAGTTAAGTTTAAATATAAAGTCATATTAAATCACAAATTAATACATTCAAGACAATATTACTAAAAACAGAGAAACAAGTACACTTACATATAAATATATAAATATATTCAGACAAAAGAAGTAATATCATCAACAAAATACTCAAAAGTAGCGACACACAGGTAGATAGTAACAAAATTAGAAATAATAAAATACATATGTATATACCCACAGAGAACCAACAGACATACAAATATGCATATATATATAATTTTATGTATACACATACATACAAAAAATACACAAATATATGCACACAGTCATATACTAATATACAACAACGCACACACACATATATATACGCACACATAAATATGTATAATTCACATAAACCATATATATAGAAATACATATGAATACAAATTATTTGGCAAGAGTACAGATAGACGCATACACACATAAAATCATACAAATGGATTGAATAAACATTAATAGTTGAGTACACAACAAAGGAGGGTATACAAAATAATATAGAAATATATAAATCTAAGTACATACGGTCATAAAAAAATTACTCCCCAATAGTAAATTTTAAAGAAAGCTAAAACCTGTTCATCTTTAAACTCACCTTGCTACCTATGTCTTTATGAGAAATTATTTATACTTACTTTTAGAGAAAGAGATAAATTATTGAATAATAAGCACGAAAATTCAATTAATTGCAAACATTATAAAAACCATCTTTTAAGTAATTTAGTTTATATATAAAATTTAAATAAATTTAAAATTGTCACTGATTTCTATAATTTATTAAAATACTATTAATATACTTTCTCCTCGCCTGATTTCATTCTTTACTTCCCATATCTTATATACCTGTGTGTCTATGTGTATATGTAGGTGTCTATGTGTTTATTTTATGACCGTGTGTACTTAGATTTATATATTTCTATGTTATTTTGTATACCCTCCTTTGTTGTGTACTCCACTGGTGGTGTTTATTCAGTCTATTTGTAGGCTTTTATGTGTGTATGCATCTATCTATACTCTACCCAAATAATTTGTATTCGTATGTATTTCTATATATATGGTTTATGTTAATTATACATATTTATGTGTGCGTATATATGTGTGTGCGTGCGTTGTTGTATATTAGTATATGACTGTGTGCATATATTTGTGTATTTTTTGTATGTATGTGTATACATAAAATTATATATATATATATATGCATATTTGTACGCCTGTTGGTTCTCTGTGGGTAGATACATATGTAATTTATTATTTCTAATTTTGTTACTATCTACCTGTGTGTCGCGAACTTTGAGTATTTTGTTGATTTAATTACTTCTTTTGCCTGAATATATTTATATATTTATATGTAAGTGTACTTGTTTCTATGTTTTTAGTAATATTGTCTTGAATGTATTAATTTGTGATTTAATATGACTTTATATTTAAACTTAACTAGCTTAAACTTTCAACTTAATAGTATAGAGTTACACCTTTACTTATATATATGTGTATATATATGTATATATATATGTATATATATGTATATATATATGTATTGTATTCTTTTTATATACATAAATATTAGTAGATTATTATTTATAATTATTAGTCCTATTTAATTTATTTAATCCCCTCTTATGGCTAAATATGTTATATTAAAAAGATAATAAATATTAATTTTATTCTGTTTTTTATTATTATTATTATTATTTTTATTATTATTATTATTATTATTATTATTATTATTATTATTACAATTATTTTTATTATTACTATTATTATTATTAATCTTATTATTATTAATAATAATAATTTTAATATTGTTTTATCATTATTATTTTTTCTCTTATGTATATATTCATTTAATAAAAACGCTAAAACTTTAAACTTATATCATTTAGTATAAAGGGCTTAATTAATTGTAGACGTATGCTTGAACTGCGTTGATATTACTCGTGGACGTATGTGAGATGATAAATATGTTGGTTGGATACATTCGCTGTCTTTTTTTACATGTTCATTTCTAACGCTTAGATTGTATTTTCTATTTCTATTTGTAATAATGTGTCTCGTTACTGAATTGTATAATTGTTCATAAATTGGTTGACACGCACATCCTTTTCTTTTTCTTTTTCTATATACTGTCAACTTTTTAAAGATTCCCTTCCTATTACTTCTTACTTTCTCTCTTTCTCTCTTTAACTATATCTCATCATTCTACCTTTTCCCTTCTAGTCCTTATTCTCTTTATAATAACCATTTATCTTTTTTTTATTTTCTTCTCCATATTATATATATATTTTTTCTCTCTATTTTCTTTCTCTATTTATTTTCTCTCTCTATTTCTTTGTTTCTCTTCTTAATCATTCTCTCTCAATTATAATCTTTTAACTTTATTTAAATTGCCCCTCCCTCTTTACATCTTATAATTAAAGTTCTGTGTTTTAAGTTTTTTAACTCCAACTTTTAAAGAGTTCCTACCTAAAATAAAAATCCATTATTCATTGAACTTTTGAATAGTAAAGTCGGTGCCTGATGATATCTGTTGTTTGATTGAAACAAGTGGCTATTTGTAGCAGCGGGATGTGAGCATGTTTGTATAACAATAAACAAGTATATATATATATATATATATATATATATATATATATATTTAGTAATGTGATTGATAATTTAAAATTTTAAAATCAAATTATAATTAAATTAAAAATCCGTTTCATAAGAAGGAACAACAACAAAATCAATTATTTGTACGATCGTTTCGGAAAACAGTGTTTTTATTGTGGTAGACATCAAGTTACGGACAATAATTATTATATATAGTTTTTTTAATAAACAAGGTTTCCTTATCAGCAAATTATGAAGGGTTTTATTAAATTTAAATTTAAAAGACATCATAAATAAACCTAGCATTAAAAGTAAGGCAGATGTATCTGGAAAAAATTAAAATAAATATCTGGATTTAAAATTGATAAGAAAATTAATATGAGTTAGAGATAGGAAAGAAATAGAGTAAAATATAAATTTGGTTTAAGTACAATATTATACATACACAAATTCACAAATATATACATCCATGTATATGAAAAAATAGACACATATATACATATACATAGATATACAGATATATACATAAAAATACAGGTACAAATATTTACCTTTTTAATTTAATTATAATTTGATTTTTAAATTTTAAATTATCAATCACATTACTCAATATTAAATTAGCTCTAGGCTATTTACCTATCGAGCTTATGATATATCTAAATTACAACGAGCACTTTTTCTTTCCTGTATTTTAATTAAACTAGTAATCTCACTATTACATTAAAATACACTCTGCTCTTTAGAGTATTGTCCTAATCTCCTTTAAATTATATATATATATATATATATATTGCTCTTTGTATGTCTTTTAGTATTCATATGTCATTTTATTTGGTTTATTTATTACTCATTTTTTTAAATAAATATATATATATATATATATAGATAGATAGATAGATAGATAGATAGATAGATAGATAAGAGCCAGGTTCGTCCAAGAATGGAGTATCGTTGCCACATCTGAGCAGGAGCTGCTAGAAACACCTATCCTGCCTTAATAGAGTTCAAAATAGATTTGATGCCTATTAGGGGTGCCCTTTTCTCTTCCTTGCAATGTCTTTTTCACAGACTAGATTTTATGGCAAGTGCTCATCTGAGCTCCCATCTTTGGTCCCCCCCCCCGGCGAAAGATTCACCAGAAACAGTCGTCCAGCTTAAAACACTATAAATAAATTCCCGTACTCTTTATCTGTGCCTTAATCTTAACGTAGATTCCATGGACAAGTTTTTTTCTTAGAACTGCACACTTGTGGTACTGTCTTCCATTTAACTGCTTTCTAGCTGACTACAATATGGCCTCTCCAAGTCCAATGCAAACAAGTTCTTGATAAGCCGTTCCATTTAATTTAACAAATTTACCGAATTTCCACTACCAACGATTGCTATGATTCTGATACTGTGCACTATTTAAGTCTTATCCTCGAGTGGCCTCTGGGTCTTGATAAGTGGTAACTTCTATGGAAAAAAAATAGAGAAAAGCAGTCCGACGGTTATCCAAATGATAGAGTTACAAGAAGTCGTGAGGCAATAACTCATAATGTAGAGAAGATTTTCAGGACGCAGAAACCAGCATAAGGGATGGTCTAGACGCCAATTTCTGATAGAATGAATCGCATTGAAAAGAAATTCTTGAATGATTGCATGGTCTAATACCGTGTGAACGAGATTACGTTTGGACTCTCCAACAAAATGATGCGATAAAATGATGGTTTTAAAATAAAGCTGCAGTTTTGTTTTCTTCAGGGAGACGACTGCATCGTTCCATCCTGTACGCGTATGAGGATGTATTTGGACAGTAACAAGATCTAAAAAGGTTAAGTTGGTTGAAACTTGAGTAAAATCCGTAAATCCAACAGTAGTATGCAACATTCTGATCGTATAGATATGGTTCTTAGTTTTAAAAAAAATCACGAGGAAATTATAGTTTAAAGAGGGTTTAAAGAAATTTGTTTGTTTTTGTTACATGGGTGTCACCGCTTATCAAGGCCCAGAGGCCACTCGAGGATAAGGGTTAATAGGTATACATTAGTCATTGTGATTTTAGCATAGTAAACAGTGGGAATTTTGTAACTTGTTCACATTGGACTTTTTCTTTTTTTTTCATAGGCATCAATACATTACCAAGGCCAAGAGGTCACTCAAGGATAAGGGTTAAAGAGTGTACAGTAGAAATTGGACAATATAATAATCATTAGTAATGAAAGTTTGTTAAATTTGATAACTTATATGGAACGGCTCATCAAGAACTTATTTACGTTAGACTTGAAGACAACCATATTGTAGTCAGCCGGAAAGCAGGAAAACGGAAGACAAAGCCGTGTAGAGATTACTGTCTGTGCTGGATCAGCAAAGAAGAATGGCCGCCTTCATCTTAAAGTTCTTAATGATTCCTTGCGGTCAATCATGGAGAGTGACGCCTGCTCTGCTTTTTGTCGAAATATTGGGGCCTTTAAGATAAAATTGAACAAATACTGGGAGGAAATTCAATTAAATGTCGTGCGTGTTGTCATGGTTGTTTTTGCCAAAAGACTTTCCAGTGTAATAAAAGCTCGAGGGCAGAGAATCTTTTTTGTTGTTGTTTGTTTACTTGAGCACCTGTCCTGAAAATGTTCCCTGCACGTAACTGCTCGATGGATTTTTTTTTACATACTTCTGCCGCATTGTTCCGCCAGTATTTGCTAATTGTTTTCTGCTGGGATTATTTTTTGTACCCCACTCTGAACACGCACGCACACACACACACACACGTACACACACACACACACATATATATATATATATATATATATATATATATATATATATACTAGCATGTGTGCCCGGCGTTTCCCGGGTGTTTGGAGGTGTATGCTGAACAACAACAACAAAAAAAAACGGTAAATTTGTTTTAATTTTACCCCTATTATGACCCCTTAAAACTTACTGTTTTAAGCTCAAATCGAGTTATTAAGTTAGATCCATGTCCAAGGAACCTATATCAAAATTTCCAAGTGTTTAGACCCCAAATTGTCGGAGGAGTTTGTAGGGTTCTCAAAGGTCAAATTGTTGAACTTGGACCCGTTAATCGCCAAATTTCTGGCCAAAAACCGATCCCATCGATTTTCCCAAATCTCAGTACCCTGTATATTAAATTTCGAGTCTGTAGACTAAAAATTGACCGAGTTATTGCGTAGGGAAATTTACACAGTCACACACACACGCAGATACGTTCACTTTTATAGATATATATGTTATTATAGTCACACACACACGCAGATACGTTCACTTTTATAGATATATATGTTATTATATATATATATATATATATATATATATATATATATATATATATATATATATAAGTGAAATTATGTGTGGCTGTCTGTGTACATTTCCCTATCTAACTACTCTGTCAATTTTCAGTTTACAGACTCGAGATTTGACGTAAGGGGTATTGATATTTGAAAAATCATTTTAATCGGTTTTCGGTCAAGGATTTGAATGTTAAGAAGTTAAAGTTCAACGATTTTACCTTGGAAAAATCTACCAAACTCCCCCGACAATTTTGGGTCAAAACACTTTAAATTTTGGATGTAGACATTGATCAGTCTTCGTCAGTATTTGGTAATCATTTTCTGAAATTGGGTCTTGTAAAAAAATATTTTTAGATTACTCTAAATTTTAAGTGTAACTGTATTTATGCGCCACACACACACACACACACACACACATATACAGGAACGAATAATTAATAAACCATGTTAAAACCCTTTAAGAAGAATTAAAAACATATTTAATTTCAAAAAAAGGAAACACAAATCAAGTGGATTGTCCTTAATCCGCGGCGTTTCGACAGAAATACTTTACTTTTCATCAGAGGGTCGGAATTAGCAAAATACAGAATCGGATTTTGCTCGCAAAGTATATAGTGAACGCCATAAAGCTTATTTGGTGAAAACATAGTGAAGCAGAGGGAATGCGAAAAAAAGAAAAATGATTTCTCGTGAATGTCCGGGGGGGGGTAAAAAGTAGAATCTCCAATAACAGTAAAAGTTAAATCCTCTAGGTGTGTGTCTATATGTCCGTGTACATTTCCCTACAAAACTACTCTGCCAATTTTCAGTCTACAGACTCGAGGTTTGACATAACAGGTATTGAGATTTGGGATAATCTGTTTAACCGGTTTTCGGCCAGAAATTTGGCTGTCAAGTGGTCAACCATTTGACCCTTGGAAACTCGAACAAACTCCTCCGCTAATTTGAGGTTTAAACACTTGAAATTTTATATGTAGATTACTTGGACACGGATCAAACTTTGTAATTAGATTTGAGCCCAAAACAATACATGTTAAGGGTAAAAATTGGGGTTAACTTGCCATGAAAATAACGATAAAACAGAGACAAACTCGCAACATTTCTTCTGTGAGATAGAGGTGGCAAAGAAGATAAAAGGACATCCCCTACGAGGATACGAAGTCTATTTTGAACGCTATCAAGGCAAAATAAGTCCTTTCTAGCAGCTCCTGTTCAAATGTGGCAACAATACTCCATCCTTGGACGTACCTGGCTCTTATATAGATATATAATTGCATCAGCAGTGAGATATCTACTGGATCGATAGAAAGATCTCACCACTTTTCCAGCGGCCTTGGAAACAGATTTAATGTATATGTTCCATTTCAGATCAGTAGTGAAGGTCAAGTTTGATGTGATACCTCGATCTGATCACACACATTCTCCAGTGTGCGTACGGTTCTTTTATTTATCTTACCATTAACCAAGATTTTTGGTTACACATATGGCTTTCCTATAGGAGGAGGCCTTGTCGGTGGGACATTAGAATACGCCGACTGCCCCCCTCCTGCAGAGGGTAAAAGTCCCTCAATGGGGGTCCTGGATATGACCTTAAACTATATCCAGTGGTGAGGCCCCAGCTTGTGGCCTTTGGGGAGTGTGGTGCCACCCTTTAATTACCATTGCTCCCAGGTCCACTCTGACCCGGAGTGGTAGTACCTGTTAGGGTCCCAACTATGGGTTAAATAGAAACCGACGTGAAAACAAATATGTTCTATTAAAAAAATCTTTGGATTCGGCATTAAATAACCCGAAAAGGGTTGATATGCCGTAAAACAAAAACAACCAACCAACCAACCTATAGGAGGAGTATACATAACATGTGTTTCTTGAGGCTGATGGTAAGCCCAAAAGTTTTACAAGCTTCTGATAACGTCTGTGTGTCTGTTTCTGAATGTGAAACAAGGTCTGCATCATCTGCATCATATGCATCATCTGCATATAAAAAGTCCGAGAACAAGATTATGAAAAAGTTTTCGACTTTGCGTTGAGATGTCTAAGGATAAAAAGTTTACCTGATGTGTGAAACCGAAGCATCGCCGCAATTATTGATATTTTTTTTACAACCTGCCCCAGCCTAGTATTAACACCTCCAATCTCTCCATGATAAGAACGGCTTTCTGAAAAAAACACCCGCAACCTAGAAAGCTGTTCTTAACGTGGAGAGATTTGGAGTCGTTCTTAAAATGGGGAGGTTGGGGTGTTTATACTACGCTGGGGTATGTCGTAAAAATAACCGTTCTTTTTTTACTGTTCCGTACTTTAACCTAACAATTTAATAAATAAATAAACTTGGGAAATTGAAACACTCGCCCAAAGTTATATTACTGACGAAGTTTAATATCAGGAATAGACTCTGACCAAAGACCGTTTGCTGCTAACCTCTCTCTCTCTCTCTCTCTCTCTCTCTCTCTCTCTCTCTCTCTCTCTCTCCCGTATATAGAGGCACTTTTTCTAACTGAAATTAGATCAGACAGATATCCATTTAAGTTCAGTCGGGCTCTCATATTAAGGTGTAACATGTGAAGCAACTTCACAAAACTAATACGACAGCCTGTATATTGTGCCGTGTTGGATCTAAACCCACATTGCAAATGATTTAACAAAACTTCCTTGGATTTCAAAACTCATTCAACAATAAAAAAACACCGTATGGAAACAACACTAGCGAATAAATCCTGGGAACTCAAGGAAAACGGACATTCGCCGGTAGTCGAATGGAAAATAATAAGACAAGCTACCACGTGTGGGGAACTAGACGATCCATGTAGATTACACCTTCATGAAAAATTTGCTATCCCATACTTTAAAGAACCCACCATCTATTAAATTGTAGAAGAGAAATAGCAAACAACTGTGTTCACAAGATAACATTTACTCAAAATAGTTTTAAAACTAACAAAAACAATAGAAAATAAAAATGAATTAATTAAATAAACATGGATAGACATAAAGGATCACACACATATATATATATATATATATATATATATGTATATATATGTGCATATATGTGTGTACAAATATATATATATATATATATATTTATATATAAACTAACATTAATAAAAACAAACACTAACCTAGATTTAAAACAGATCAAGAAACTAAATATCCAGGCTAAATAGAGCACACACAAAGGAGCAGATCAACCAGAGGTCAAATAGGCCTTCGTCCGTTAAATGCATGCTCATTGGCTGATAGGAAGGGCGCGGTGGATACTAGAAAGTTGATTGGCTAACTACAATCTCAATAGAAGATGCGCATATAAAAACGACAAACAACCACAGAATTCGCGCATAAGCCTGACGAATCCTAGAGTATATAAAATGCGAAATATTCAGTGTAGCTTAATCGCCATATACATTTTATAACTTACTAACTACCTCTACCTACGTATTGAGCACTTTTTAAGTAAATACTTAAAGTTTACGTATAAATCTATACTTTCTCTTATTAATTTCATGTGAGTAAATTAAGTAGTAATATATATATACATATACATATATATATGTATATATATATATATATATATATATATATATATATATTTTATAATATAAAGCTGAATGTCTGTGCGTGTGTCTGGTCGCGAGTAGGCTCCTATATGGTTGAGTATTATAGAAAACTGGTCACATATAATGATAGAAGATGTATCGAGACACAGGAATGGATATGTTTGATCTGGCATAATGATGATTCATTAAAATTGTGGGGTCTGCATACGCGCCTGCTCCACAAAGTATGTAAATAAAAAAATTAAAAATTAAAATAATAACGTTGGCAAGTGTTTTATATATAGATGTACATAAGAATACTTTGATAAGTATGTTTTAACTTAAATAAGGAAGGTATGATAAAATTGTAGGGTCTGCGTTCGTGCCTGGCCTCCACAGAATTGAAATAGGCACAAACATTTATAAAGACTTTTCATATCTATCTGCGTAAGTATACTTTGATAATTATGTTTCAGTTCGCAGAAATGCGGTATAATAAAATTATGAGGTGTTCGTTCCCGCCTGACTTCCATAGAATGGAAATATGTCACAAAGTATAACAAGGTTCTTAATATAGATCCACCGAATATTGTGATAAGTATTTCAGTGTGAACAGGTATGGTATAATTAATTATGGGGTTTATCTATTTTATTTTTACTTTCATCATATTTTGCTTTGGTTTTGATACCCTCAAATTCGAAGCTATCTCTTTACAACCCTTCCTTTTCATAACCTATCATACTTTCATAAATCAGAGTCCATTTTCTGTAGGCTGTTTTTGAAAACCCTGTCAAAGACGAGTGCTTTTGCTAGTATATATATATATATATAATTATATATATATATATATATATATCTGTAGTAATATATTTTCTTATAATGTATACAAATCTTTATTTAAGAAGCTCAATGTAATTACAGAGTAATATAGTGAATAAATTAGACAAATCTATATTCCAAAATGCATGATGTTCAACTATAACGATGGATAAATATAAGAGTGTTCAATACCGAAAAGCAAGAACTATATTAATATTTGAAATTGATTATAAGATTAATAATTGTAAATTATTAATCTTTATCTCCGATATGTATATATATATATATATATATACATATATATATATATATATATATAATTTAAAGGAGATTAGAACAATAGTCTAAAGAGCTGAGTGTATTTTAATGTAACAGTGAAATTACTAGTTTAATTAAAATACAGGAAATAGAAAGTGCTCGTTGTAATTTAGATATATAAGCTCGATAGTTAAATGTCCTACAGCTAATTCAATATTAAGTAATGTGAGTTATAATTTAAAAATTTTAAAAAGAATTTTAAGATTTAAAAATCAAGTGTTAACTAAATTAAAAATCAGTTTCATAAGAAGGAACAACAACAAAATCAATTATCTGATATCAATTATAATATATAATATATATATATATACATATAATATATAATATATAATTATAATATATAATATATAATATATATATATATATACATATATATATATAACTACTTCGTTTAATCACATAAATATTCTAAAATAAAGTTTATGCCTGAAAATATAATTTTATGCCTAATATATATAATTATCAATTATGATTTTGTTGTTGTTCCTTCTTATGAAACTGATTTTTAATTTAATTAAAATTTGATTTTTAAATCTTAAAAAAATTTTTTAAATTTTTAAATTATAAATCACATTACTTAATATATATATATATATATATATATATATATATATATATATATATATATATATATATATATATATATATATATATAATCTAAAGAGGCTTGGAATAAAAAAAATGAAAAATAAAGAATGCAGTTATAAATTACTGGAGAAAAAAGAATATACCAATTTTCAACTATCACCTACATTAGCACATACATAATCCGACTTCTAAAATGCTTATAATGACAAAAGAGAATTCATTTATATAAGGATGAAAAAAAAGGCTTTACTAAAATTGTGTAATAAAAAAAGCATTTGCATCAGTCGATTTCGCAAAAGTCTTCAATTTTAAAACAGAATTTAACTATATTAGGATGAAAAGAGAAAACCTTAACTAATTTTTTTAAATAGAAAACGGGGATCATCAGCTGCTTACCATGTAGCTGTTTCGGAGATTTAAAAACAGGGCAGCTGTTTAATACATGGCTCTCCAGTAGATAATACCACTTCCCCAATAAAAAAAATGTAAAATAATACGTTTACTATTTTTACTAATATATGAAAAAATATAGATGAATTAAATAATAAAAAAAAAGATAAAGTATTAATAAGTAAGTTTAGGATTACAAGATCCATTCTGCGATATGTTAACTACCATATAAATGCTATGAGAATAAAAATGCATAAAAGCTTAAGTACCTTAGGTACCAGAATGGCAAATTGATAAGAGGAAGGAAACCTACCCATACATATCGAAAAACAAAAAACAATATATAGTCTTAAAGAAGCTTTGAATAAAAAAATGCAAAAATAAAAATAATGGATGCAGTTTAAATTCCCGGAAGGAAAAAAATATACCAACTTTTACCTATCGCAGAATATTATATATATATATATATATATATATATATATATATATATATATATGTATATGTATATATATATATATATATATATATATATATATATATATATATCGTAGCCTCCGTTCAGTCTCGAAAGACAAACAATGCCCCCTGTTGGGGCGGCTGCGCGTGTAATCGTGAGAGAAGGGTTGCGCAATCCGTAACCACGCCTAGTTGAGTTATATATATATATATATATATATATATATATATATATATATATATATACATATATATATATATGACTACTTCGTTTACTCACATAAATATTCTAAAATACATTTTATGCCTGAAAATCTAATTTTATGCCTAAATATTCTAAAATATAATTTTATGCCTGAAAATATAATTTTATGTCTAAATATTTAAAATATAATTTTATGCCTGAAAATATAATTTTATGCCTAAATATTCTTAAATATAATTTTATGCCTGAAAATATAATTTTATGCCTAAATATTCTAAAATATAATTTTATGCCTGAAAATATAATTTTATGCCTAAATATTCTACAATATAATTTTATGCCTGAAAATATAGTTTTATGCCAAAATATTATAAAATATAATTTATGCCTGAAAATATAATTTTATGCCTAAATATTCTAAAATATAATTTTATGCCTGAAAATATAATTTTATGCCTAAATATTCTACAATATAATTTTATGCCTGAAAATATAATTTTATGCCTAAATATTATAAAATATAATTTATGCCTGAAAATATAATTTTATGCCTAAATATTCTACAATATAATTTTATGCCTGAAAATATAATTTTATGCCTAAATATTCTAAAATATAATTTATGCCTGAAAATATAATTTTATGCCTAAATATGCTACAATATAATTTTATGTCTGAAAATATAATTCTATGCCTAAATATTCTAAAATATAATTTTATGCCTGAAAATATAATTTTATGCCTAAATATTATAAAATATAATTTTATGCCTTAAAATATAATTTTATACCTAAATATTCTACAATATAAGTTTATGCCTGAACTTTAAGTATGTACTCCAACACTGCTCAATACCTAGGTAGAGCTAGGTAGTAATTTATAAAAATATATTAGCCCTCGCGCGAAAGAGCAGGACACAAAATGTTTTAAATAATAATAATAATAATAGAATAACAATAACAAAGGCTTTCGCTGGCGAGGACTACTATTGACCGTAACCAGTTATACAATCAATTGGAAATTTTTATCTCTATTTTTCTCGTTATGTACTGAATATTTCTTAATGAAACAAATATGAAATATGTTTTTGCAATTTAAAAACAGTATCCTTCATCTAGCAATTAATGATATAGATATAAAATTTTCAATTTTTTTTTAAAGTGCAACAGAATGTACATTACATAAAATAAATCCAAGGTAATTTTTTGATTGAATCTAAATTAAATTTTTATATCGTACTTTGTAAAATTTATAAAAGTGCACTTTGAAGACAAACAAATTTAAAATTGAATCTTGTATGTTTATTTTTAAAGCCTATAGTAAAAACATTTTCTTTAACAATTTTCATGCCTTGGATGAAATGCTTTTGTAACTTGTATAGCTTATAGGCATAAGCCTGACGAATTCTCTCGAGAATGAAACGTGGAATAATCTGTGTAGCTTTATTGCCATATATCCTTTTATAAATTACTATATATATATATATATATCCTACTTCAGTATATATATAAAGAAAGCGAGATAGATAGATAGAGAGAGACGCATATAGAAACAGAGAGAGAAAGAGAAAGTTGGAATAGGAGAGAAACGTATCGAAAGTTTACTTATGGCAAGTAAGTTACAGATCGTATAGTGGTGATGAATATTAAATTAGCTTTATATTCTTCGCAGCTTTGGGTTGTATTGTATAGGAACATGTGATGTTTGACGTTTCCCATATATTATCCCGGTACAAAAACAGGCAACGAGAAACAGCTGACTCTTCATGAAATATTGTTTAAATTTTATTGATTTTTTTCGTTGGACTTTTCAATTCGATAGCTGTATATTTTATCGCTTCTAGCCCGAGGCAACTTTTTTTCCTTTTTTTACAAAATAAAACATATATATTATGAATTTTAATATATGTGGATTATCAATTTTTTATTAGTTTTTTTTCTGGCCTACACTTCTCATTTTGGATGCTGTTTCCATTACATTGCGGCCGATATAATCACCGACCTTCTTCACGTATGTCTTGTGTAACCTATGAATCATTATTAAAAATTGGGAACCTGTGGCGCAACGAGTTCTAGTTCAACAGATTAAAGTGCTAACACAACCACTTTAAAATGACAGTCATCTGGGGTGCAAGGTTCAAGCCTTAGTGCGGGCGATGTTAAAAAGATAATTACATAATAATAAAGGACTTGAGGGACCTGTTGGAATTCCACACGGAAGTCAATCATAAGTAATACATTTATGTTGGAATTCTGTAGATGTTCAGTGTAAATGGAGACGCTCTGATATTATTGTGACACTTTTGTTAAAACTGCAAAAGTATTTATCTAAGCTAGCACGAACGCCCGGTAAAGCCCGGTCGTAAAGTACGCTTAAATATTATAATTTAATTGTTATTATGTTTAATTGTTGCTAATTTCGTATATATTATTATGAAGTAAGTGTTCTATCCATTTTTATATATTATAAAAATGCGATTACAAAAATAAAAAATATATATCCATATGACTTGAATGCAATAACCACTCATATGTTAATATATATATGCATATATATATGCATATATATATTTAGTTTATATATATATATATATATATATATCTATAAAAACAGAGATGTGTGTGCCACAGACGATTTCTGATTGGTTAATCCAATAATCACATCTCCTAAAAAAGTATAGTTCTTACGCTCTTAACTTTACCATAAAATATTTTGGTCTTATTTATTGTCCATCTTGGAAGGGTTTAATTTTTTCTAACTTGCCATTTACAAATTACAAAAATACGAAACTCCACAATCCAACCTCCGACTCAACGTCCGCCATTCACACAACAAGAAAGCAAACGCTGGAGAGATTATTAGTACTACTACTACTACAAACAATACAGCACGAAAACACGCGCACACACGCACACACACTCACGTCCACTACCGTCCTTGGCTACGTCACGTTGTTATGGCAACACGATAAATACACAATAAATTTGTTTTTCTTCATTTCTACGCAAATATTACGCAAATATAAATCATATAGAATATCTGTATGAATATAATTATACGTAATAGTTAAATAAAGATGATCATCGTATAAGAGAACCGAAAAAGAAACTAATAGGGAATTTGTATAAAGTTGTATTTTCTTTTTAAATAAATAGAAAAAAGGGGTGTTGATAAGACTATCGATACTTATACAGTTTAGTGACGACATTAAACATGGAAATATTGAAAAAAAATTTTATTGTACGTAACATACACTTCAAAACACCTGGGCAACGCCGGGCACCGATTGCTAGTATATATATATATATATATATATATATATATATATATATATATATATATATATATATATATATATATATATATGGAGATCGACGGAGACATTCTGAAAATTACACTCAAGATGAGAATAGTAGACCGATGACACAACATAATATGAATAGTAAAGATTGTCGAGAAAAAAAACTGTTTATAAATGTTTGAAACGTTTGTCCCTATCATAACTTGGTGTAAACAAATACTACTTTAAAGTCAAACACTTGCCAATGCTAAAGTATAAGACAAAATGAATTCTGACGCAGAAAGCAAATTTTTTCTTTCTTTGTCAAGAACATTGTTTAGAGACTAAGGGAGAAAATAATGACGCGATAGTTATGCGAAAAGTAAAATCAAGCTTTTTTTTTTACACAGTGATCACCACTTACCAAGGCCCGGAAGCCACTCAGGGATAAGGGTTATTGCAAGTACATTACACATTCTAATTTTTCGCAAAATAAAAACATTCAGACTTAAACAACAAAAACACTACATCATATTTTCTCTTTTCTTCTCCCTTACATGTTTAACAATATTTAACATGAACCAAACTCACGTAAACGTCCTAAATGTGTTACTAAATGTCTATTAGTGATTCTTCACTTTTTGAACCCATTGTTACGTTTCGTGATCGTCTAATGTCCATATGCGTACGTGCGTGTGTCCTATGTGCATCTTCGACATATCTTCTCTGCTCACTGAAACTGGCCCATCCTGACTTCATCTTGTTCTTGGAAGGGAGGCTGGAACCTTTTGGACGAAACACATTGACTCCAAGACGATGATTGGTTTTTCATATTAGTTTTTATTTCACTTTCCAGCATGTCGCGCAGATGAAAATAGAGAGTGAGTTTCTTTGCTTGTGGTCTTAACAATCTACGTTGAGAGACACGTCACTCCCTACAAGAGGGGGGAGAGATCACCGTAACACTCAACCGCCCTGCTTCAATTCCAAGTTCCAACTCCTCTAATTTCCAGCTGCGTAGATCCGATAAGCTGACCAGACCTTCGGTAAACTTGTCTATGATCTAGCTTTGTCATATTTTGACAGGTTTTATGAAAACATCTCTTGTCTCCGGTTCGACACTTATTCTGTGCTGCTCCTTTCACAACACATGATAATATTTTTCCATCCCTGTCGCCTGAAAAACTGGCGCATTCCTTTAACGAATCTGTTTGGAAACTCTTAGAATGTTGTTTCCGTTTATTTTCTGTGGACAAGTCTTAAGTATCTTGCAATTGTATTTTTCGGTCGTCCACACTGAGAATTAACCCTTCAACATTCAGGAAAATATCAGTTTACAGTCTATTTTTCAAGTATGCTTGTAGTAGGTGAAGCTTTTGCTAATGCTCCACTAGATCAGAAAATTGAAAGTGTGGAATATTCCTTTATTCTAATTCGATCCCAGGAAACGTCGGGTCTCTCTACATATCTAATAAAAGTCAGAATTATATAAAACGTCCAGCCTGAAACACCAAAGATTGTCGATAAAATAATGCGTTAAGCCTCGGAACAAAATATGTGCATGTTGAACTGATTCAACGTATGTGCATATGATTTGTGGCTGTTACATTCTGGTACATTAGTTGAGATTTTCAGTATATTGAAATAAGAAAAAAGCGCATTTATATTTCGTGCTAATTTCTTTCGATATATCTATATATTTTTACGTATGTACTTGTGTTCTTGAATGGAACCAAACTAATTGCATATTTTTAAATTAAAAAAAAATAGGATTTTAAAATAATTTGTATGAAACAATACTAATAATTTATGAGGGTTCACACACTATATCAACACAAACTGATTTCAGTTGCCAGTGATAAACGACAGCTGCGCGTGGGTGTCCAGGTTTCGATTTAGTAATATTAAGGTCGTTCCATATGTAAAGGCTTTCATTATATATAAAATCAAAACGTTTAAATGCTATGAAGACGGCAGTGGTACGTGTTGCCAAGGATTCAATGAGGTATCTCAATTCTTGGCGTACATTCAGGACAGAGATTGCTTTCTTTGATTCTCATACTATCAACAAGGAGATGTAACTTTCAGGTAACGAATGCATAGGTTCAGATAGTAAAAGTAATATAATTTGAAATCCTCCTGATCTATTCTGACCAAATGAAATAAAAAGCAATAGCCTTTGGGACGCCCCCGTTACACACACACACACACACACACACAAATATATATATATATATATATATATATATATATATAGTCATCCAAATGCAGTACTGTTTCGCTGTATCACAGCTCATTAGTGCGGCTAGACAAGCAACTACCTCAAGCCAGGATTGAAACACGACCGCCTCTACGACAATCAAGGCTTCTAACTAACCATTACGCTAATCATCGGCTGCTGTGCGAGCTGTGAATTAACGGTGTTCTTACATCGTCCGAAATACCTAAACTCGATTTGTTTACACAAAGAGCATCGTTTATACTTTAATGGTAATTCGTGTATCATTGCTCAATATGTTCAACTCAAGATAAGGAGCATGTCTTATCAGGAGAAAATCAATAGCATACAAAATAATATTATGCCGAAAATAAGGAGTTCTAATGGGGAACTTATTAAATGTGCCAAAAGAACGGGGACACTAAAATAAATTTATTAACGTTAAAAACGAGTAAAATATTGGCACAACGAGGGAGGAAAAAAAACGGGAGAAGAAATTCAAAGTTCCCCAAAGAGAAACAATGCGTTGGATGGTTCCTTTTGCCGGCACAAAGAAGGTTGACGCACCGCAATAGAGACAGACTCCAAAATCTTTAAATGGTTTTTGGAGCCTGCTCTATGTAGCACCCTGAATCATTCTATTTTATATCTATCTGCACAGCACGGGTTGTCACCCAAATGCTGGCCAATAGCGGAGTCCAAGTCTGCAGAAGGAGGGAGACCACCAGACCCCATCCTCGCTTGTCTGATCTTCGATGGAACATGCTGGTTTATACGAGTCAAAAGGTGCAAGGATGTTCGCCCAACATAACCAGCATATAAATTGATATACAATATTGCTATTTTGGATGTAAGGCAAACTATACTTGCGAAAAGACGGAAAAGCAAGGACAAAGAATAATAGAATCGCTTCTCCCGTTTTTTTTTTCTCCCTCGTTGTGCCAATATTTTAATCGTTTTTAAACGTTAATAAATTTATTTCAGTGTTCCGTACTTTTGGCACATTTAATAAGTTCCTCATTAGAACTTTTTATTTTCGACACAATATTATTTTGTACGCTATCGATTTTCTCCTGATGAGATGATAGCCAAACGGGCTCTTGAGAAACTTCCGCTTATTATCTTCAAAACTATATATATATATATATATATATATATATATGTATATATATATACAAGCGGTGGGTACGCCTGGTTTTGCCCGGTCGTAAAATACGCTTAAATATATTTTAATTTGTCCAGATTTCGTATTATAGAGTCGTAATTTCTAAAGTAAAAAAAAGGATGTGGGTTCCATCAGCTAGAATCGAAACCGAAATACAAAACTGTAACATTCAAAGCTGGTGACGTTACCACTGTGTCAACGTGACCCACATGTGAACTGACAAAATATGGAAAATAAACTAAGATCATTGTACAAAATGTATAAAGATTTTTTTTCGATTTTGACCAATTTTTCACCCCTTAAAAAATTTTTCACCCCTTAAAAAATTCTTACATTCGACTGAAGACACATTAAAGATGAATTCCTAAAATACCCAATCATTTTCGCCGCTCTGCGACTTTTAGTGTCGGGGGAGATAGAGTTTTAAAATATGGAAACAGACCGACAAACATACAGCTTTATATATATATATATATATATATTTATATTTATATAAGGCTTTTTTTCGAATTTTTGTTTCCTTTGATGGATTGATTGTTGCTATTTCTTCTGATGAGTAAAGGGAATACTAGATACACTGATTTATATAATAATCAAATGATTGCTGTTGTGTAACGAAACAGATACTGTCACGAATTGTAAATGTCAACAGAATTAATAGAATAAATTATAAGATGGTCAACATCATGAATGTAAAATAAAATATAGAATATAGACTTTTGTTATTCATTCATTATATATATGTATATATATATATATATATATATATAATATTTAGTAATGTGATTGATAATTACAACGAGCACTTTTTCTTTCCTGTATTTTAATTAAACTAGTAATTTTACTATTACATTAAAATACACTCTGCTCTTTAGACTATTGTTCTAATCTCCTTTAAATTGTATATGTATATATATATATATATATATATATATAGAGAGAGAGAGAGAGAGAGAAAGAGAGAGAGAGAAAGAGAAAGAAAGCAAGAAAGAAAGAGAGAGGCAGAAAGACAGAGAGACAGAGGCGGTTACAAGAAGGGGGGGGGGGGAAGTGAGAGAGAGAATACTAAATCATTTTTTATAATCCATGCAGCTCAGGGTTATATTGAATTGGAACAGGAAAGATTTTTTGTTTCCCATATTTATCCAGGCACACAAACGGGCAACGAGAAATAGCTGACTCTACACAAAATATTGTTAGAAATTTATTGATTTTTTCTTATGACTTTTCAATTCGATAGCTATACATTTTATCGCTTTCAGCTGAAGGCAGTATTTTTTACATATAAAATACATTTTGTATTTTTTTTTTTTTTTTAGATAAGGTTTATCAATTCTCTATTGGTATTATTTGAGTTACGGTGGGAAACAATACTACTGTCGCCCTGGAAAAGACAACATGACTCCATTTCCGTTTGATGAGAACCGGTTTTCTGTTTTTGTTCAGACAATGTACCAGTTGGCCAGTTGTTTACAAATCCCAAAGATAGGAGTTTCTATAATGTCTGAATGTTACACAATGTTCAACAGGTGATATCAGAGATGCGCCGCTGTAAAACTCATGCTCTCTGCCGTTCCAAGTTATGGATTGCCACGAATAACAGAGTGATGAAATCGACGCTTCCGTCCATGGTTATGGTCTTTGGTGTGGTTTCGGGTAAGAGTAACATCGTGCCACGTCACATCTTTTTTTTACATGGAGTTCACCACTTATCAAGGCCCAAGGGCCACTCGGGGATAAGGGTTATTGTGTGTATAGTAATCAAGGGATAGTGTAGCAATAGTATTGGAGAATTGGTAAGGTGTCATTACTTAGGGGAGGCGGTTCATCAGGAATTTGTTTGTGTTGGACTTGAAGACATCCAGGTTGAAGTCGGGAGGGAAACAGGCAATCGACAAAGGATGTTCTGAAGAGTATTGTGAACCCCTGGTGCAATCAGATAGCTTCTGGAAGACTCTGGATGTGCCAGCAGGACTCGGTGTCAATGCATTTTCCTAATATTTTGTATTTTTGATAGAAAACTTCTCTTTACTTAATCTACTTTTTCACATGGGTGTCACCACTTTTCAAAGCCCCGTGACCACTCGAGGATAGGTTTCAGGCAGTCAGCATGATAACACCGTAACGACCAAATGGGGTGGAAATTGCGTAGAATTTAATTATTTACGAGGACGACTCAGTAAGATCCTTGTTTACATTGGACTTGAAAACGGCCATGTTATAGTCAGCTGGAAAGCAGCCTCGCAGTATACAGTTTCACAGACAGGTAGTTCTAGGAAAGAAACTTTGTTCATGAAATTTGCATTTAGTTTTAGGCACAAATAAAGAGTAGGGGAAATTGTTGATTGTGAGTAAACGAGTGTTTGTGGTGAATGCTTTACAGGAGGAGTGCAGCATAAATTGAAGCTCAGTTGAACACTTGCAATGAAAACGATAGAACAGAGATAGACTTGCAACGCCTCTTCTTTGGGATAAGGAAAAGAGGTTTCAAAAGGACATCGCATGCTAGGCTTAACCTACAAAATGACCTAATCTTGGCTTCAAAGAACTACTACGATTTTGTATCCTTCCCTCACTAGCCCCTCTCCTCTCTGGACCTAGAACTGTTAGACAACTTCGTTTAATCATATATTATTTTTAATTGGAATTCATTATTGAGATGAGTATTGTTTTATTAATTGTATTTATTGCGGACCATTATCCTCATGCTTTTCTTAGTTTTTTCCCCGACGTTCCGGCGAACTATTCCTTTGGCCTTCGTCAGGTGGTAACCGCGACGGATAGGAACTGTGAATCTCCTAACTGCATCCACTGCAATTACTCCCTTCTGTAGTTGTTCTCGGCTCACCACGTTTTGACCAAGTAAGCCTCCAGCCTCCAGCCCGCTTTGGTTAGGATTGAAACTGCTATCTTCAGACAATTCTCACCTGAAACCGTAGAGATTCAACGTCTCTATCAACTGCGACACGGGCCTTGAAGGGCGATCAAGGTTGAATTTTTTGGTCTTATAAATTCATGTTTATTTTATTATCTCCCGTGGTCGGGTCCGTACAGAATGGTACATATTATTTTTAATTGGAATTCATTATTGAGATCAGTATTGTTTTATCAATTTTATTTATTGCGGACCACCTGACGAAGGCCGGAGGAATAGTTGGCCGAAACGTCATGAAAAACAACTAAGAAAAAGATGAGGATAATGGTCCGCAATAAATAAAACTAATTCGTTTGATCATACATCGAGAACAGCACCAACATCACCTCCCACGACACCAAAGTCAGTCTGATCGCAGTCATCCGCCGAGTATTCGCCGAGCTCATACCGGCCATTGAAGAAAGGGCATGTTCTCATTTCCGGACCTGTATCTAGGCAAAAATTGAGGCTGAAGGCGGTTACATTGAATAAATATCAGCTCCATTACGTAATCAAGCTACCTAATTTGATTTTTTCAATAAAAGTTTTAAAATAAAGTTGTAATGTTGTTTCCTCTAAAGCGACATCTTTTAACGTTTCACTCTGTACTGCTTTCACTTTGTTTCGGTCGATATACTCACCTACCTTCTTCACGTACATCGTGTCGAAATCATGAACCATTACTAAAACTTGGACATATGTAGGGCAACGACTTCGAGCGCAACATATATAAGTGCAAGCACTTTAAATTACAGCCTTCTGGGGTTTAAGGGTTAATCCCCAGTACGGGCTATGCTAAAATATAATTACGTCTTAATTAAGGATTCTGTCTATTCGCGGCAGACGGAACGAGAGCAATCAACCCTAGTGGCGCAAATAAATGACTCCAATATGAAAATCTGTAGAGATTCTAGAGTTTAGCAGAAGACTGTCATTTAGAATTAATTAAACGTGGCACTTTTATCCGTTGTGTCACGAGTACTAATCAGTATTCTAGAGCAGTAATGTAAATCAAGTGGCCTGTGGGCTGCATGTGGCTCGTTGCAATCCTGTTTACGGCCCGCACTGACAGTAATTTTGAAAAAAGGTGAAGGGAACATACAAACATATGAATGGGTGTCGAAAAAAGTTATGGGATTTTTTTTTATCGATCATTGCTTGTTGAAAGTTTTTCTTGACATTGTAACCGCTGATTAAATTGATTGAGAAAGTTTTTTATTGAGTTATCACTGTGTTTATTATCAAAGAAATTCCATTATTAGAACTCAAAATGCAAATTACAATTATTAATTTCAAAACATTTAAGAAAAGAAAGTTGCCTGATCACGACCTGTCATCGCTAAAAAAAAACTGGGAATCGCACACAAATATAAACATTACATCCCAAATATTACGTTTCCAAATTGACCCGTTCTACCGTGGTTAGAGTACTTGAATAACCAATTGTAAAAGTCATTTTTCTTTTGAACGTTGAAGGTTCAATTCGCTGTGTGAGCGACCTAAAAATACAATTGTGAAATATTCAGAAACTCTATATAATCATGGCTGACAGAGTAAGAGCATGCTACTCCCATGAACAAAATAAGGTGGCTCGGTTCGGAATTTTTTTTCAAATTCGCGAGTTCACGAAGAAACATTCCGGATTTCAACAAAATAAAGTTAAACAAGGTCAGAGGCAATTTCAACAGAAACATTTAAAATATGTCACAAAAGATGAGAAAAATACACCGATGAATCCAAATAATACGAATGCCAAAGATTTTCGACATGATAACAAGATCGGGGGTTAGATCGACGGAGACATTCTGAAAGTGACACTTAAGATAAGACCAGTAGTCCGATGAATCCAAATAATATGAATACCAAAGATTGTCGACATGATAACAAGGTCAGAGGTTAGATCGACCGAGACATTCTGAAAATGACACTTAAGATAATACCAGTAGTCCGATGAATCCAAATAATACGAATACCAAAGATTGTCGACATGATAACAAGATCGGAGGTTAGATCGACGGAGACATTCTGAAAGTGACACTTAAGATAAGACCAGTAGTCCGATGAATCCAAATAATACGAATACCAAAGATTGTCGACATGATAACAAGGTCGGAGGTTAGATCGACTGAGACATTCTGAAAATGACACTTAAGATAAGACCAGTAGTCCAATGAATCCAAATAATACGAATACCAAAGATTGTCGACATGATAACAAGGTCGGAGGTTAGATCGACGGAGACATTCTAAAAATGACACTTAACATAAGACCAGTAGTCCAATGAATCCAAATAATACGAATACCAAAGATTGTCGACATGATAACAAGGTCGGAGGTTAGATCGACCGAGACATTCTAAAAATGACACTTAACATAAGACCAGTAGTCCAATGAATCCAAATAATACGAATACCAAAGATTGTCGACATGATAACAAGGTCGGAGGTTAGATCGACCGAGACATTCTGAAAATGACACTTAACATAAGACCAGTAGTCCAATGAATCCAAATAATACGAATACCAAAGATTTTCGACATGATAACAAGGTCGGAGGTTAGATCGACGGAGACATTCTGAAAGTGACACTTAAGATAAGACCAGTAGTCCGATGAATCCAAATAATACGAATACCAAAGATTGTCGACATGATAACAAGGTCGGAGATTAGATCGACTGAGACATTCTGAAAATGACACTTAACATGAGACCAGTAGTCCGATGAATCCAAATAATACGAATACCAAAGATTGTCGACATGATAACAAGATCGGAGGTTAGATCGACGGAGACATTCTGAAAATGACACTTAAGATAAGACCAGTAGTCCGATGAATCCAAATAATACGAATACCAAAGATTGTCGACATGATAACAAGTCGGAGGTTAGATCGACGGAGATATTCTGAAAATGACACTTAAGATAAGACCAGTAGTCCGATGAATCCAAATAATACGAATACCAAAGATTGTCGGCATGATAACAAGTCAGAGGTTAGATCGACGGAGACATTCTGAAAATGACACTTAAGATAAGACCAGTAGTCCGATGAATCCAAATAATACGAATACCAAAGATTGTCGACATGATAACAAGATCGGAGGTTAGATCGACGGAGACATTCTGAAAATGACACTTAAGATAAGACCAGTAGTCCGATGAATCCAAATAATACGAATACCAAAGATTGTCGACATGATAACAAGTCGGAGGTTAGATCGACGGAGACATTCTGAAAATGACACTTAAGATAAGACCAGTAGTCCGATGAATCCAAATAATACGAATACCAAAGATTGTCGACATGATAACAAGATCGGAGGTTAGATCGACGGAGACATTCTGAAAATGACACTTAAGATAAGACCAGTAGTCCGATGAATCCAAATAATACGAATACCAAAGATTGTCGACATGATAACAAGATCGGAGGTTAGATCGACGGAGACATTCTGAAAATGACACTTAAGATAAGACCAGTAGTCCGATGAATCCAAATAATACGAATACCAAAGATTGTCGACATGATAACAAGATCGGAGGTTAGATCGACGGAGACATTCTGAAAATGACACTTAAGATAAGACCAGTAGTCCGATGAATCCAAATAATACGAATACCAAAGATTGTCGACATGATAACAAGTCGGAGGTTAGATCGACGGAGACATTCTGAAAATGACACTTAAGATAAGACCAGTAGTCCGATGAATCCAAATAATACGAATAGCAAAGATTGTCGACATGATAACAAGATCGGAGGTTAGATCGACGGAGACATTCTGAAAATGACACTTAAGATAAGACCAGTAGTCCGATGAATCCAAATAATACGAATACCAAAGATTGTCGACATGATAACAAGCTCGGAGGTTAGATCGACGGAGACATTCTGAAAATGACACTTAAGATAAGACCAGTAGTCCGATGAATCCAAATAATACGAATACCAAAGATTGTCGACATGATAACAAGATCGGAGGTTAGATCGACGGAGACATTCTGAAAATGACACTTAAGATAAGACCAGTAGTCCGATGAATCCAAATAATACGAATACCAAAGATTGTCGACATAATAACAAGATCGGTGGTTAGATCGACGGAGACATTCTGAAAATGACACTTAAGATAAGACCAGTAGTCCGATGAATCCAAATAATACGAATACCAAAGATTGTCGACATGATAACAAGATCGGAGGTTAGATCGACGGAGACATTCTGAAAATGACACTTAAGATAAGACCAGTAGTCCGATGAATCTAAATAATACGAATACCAAAGATTGTCGACATGATAACAAGATCGGAGGTTAGATCGACGGAGACATTCTGAAAATGACACTTAAGATAAGACCAGTAGTCCGATGAATCCAAATAATACGAATACCAAAGATTGTCGACATGATAACAAGATCGGAGGTTAGATCGACGGAGACATTCTGAAAATGACACTTAAGATAAGACCAGTAGTCCAATGAATCCAAATAATACGAATACCAAAGATTGTCGACATGATAACAAGCTCGGAGGTTAGATCGACGGAGACATTCTGAAAATGACACTTAAGATAAGACCAGTAGTCCGATGAATCCAAATAATACGAATACCAAAGATTTTCGACATGATAACAAGATCGGAGGTTAGATCGACGGAGACATTCTGAAAATGACACTTAAGATAAGACCAGTAGTCCGATGAATCCAAATAATACGAATACCAAAGATTGTCGACATGATAACAAGATCGGAGATTAGATCGATTGAGACATTCTGAAAATGACACTTAACATGAGACCAGTAGTCCGATGAATTCAAATAATACGAATACCAAAGATTGTCGACATGATAACAAGATCGGAGGTTAGATCGACGGAGACATTCTGAAAATGACACTTAAGATAAGACCAGTAGTCCGATGAATCCAAATAATACGAATACCAAAGATTGTCGACATGATAACAAGATCGGAGGTTAGATCGACGGAGACATTCTGAAAATGACACTTAAGATAAGACCAGTAGTCCAATGAATCCAAATAATACGAATACCAAAGATTGTCGACATGATAACAAGCTCGGAGGTTAGATCGACGGAGACATTCTGAAAATGACACTTAAGATAAGACCAGTAGTCCGATGAATCCAAATAATACGAATACCAAAGATTTTCGACATGATAACAAGATCGGAGGTTAGATCGACGGAGACATTCTGAAAATGACACTTAAGATAAGACCAGTAGTCCGATGAATCCAAATAATACGAATACCAAAGATTGTCGACATGATAACAAGATCGGAGATTAGATCGATTGAGACATTCTGAAAATGACACTTAACATGAGACCAGTAGTCCGATGAATTCAAATAATACGAATACCAAAGATTGTCGACATGATAACAAGATCGGAGGTTAGATCGACGGAGACATTCTGAAAATGACACTTAAGATAAGACCAGTAGTCCGATGAATCCAAATAATACGAATACCAAAGATTGTCGACATGATAACAAGATCGGAGGTTAGATCGACGGAGACATTCTGAAAATGACACTTAAGATAAGACCAGTAGTCCAATGAATCCAAATAATACGAATACCAAAGATTGTCGACATGATAACAAGCTCGGAGGTTAGATCGACGGAGACATTCTGAAAATGACACTTAAGATAAGACCAGTAGTCCGATGAATCCAAATAATACGAATACCAAAGATTTTCGACATGATAACAAGATCGGAGGTTAGATCGACGGAGACATTCTGAAAATGACACTTAAGATAAGACCAGTAGTCCGATGAATCCAAATAATACGAATACCAAAGATTGTCGACATGATAACAAGATCGGAGATTAGATCGATTGAGACATTCTGAAAATGACACTTAACATGAGACCAGTAGTCCGATGAATCCAAATAATACGAATACCAAAGATTGTCGACATGATAACAAGATCGGAGGTTAGATCGACGGAGACATTCTGAAAATGACACTTAAGATAAGACCAGTAGTCCGATGAATCCAAATAATACGAATACCAAAGATTGTCGACATGATAACAAGATCGGAGGTTAGATCGACGGAGACATTCTGAAAATGACACTTAAGATAAGACCAGTAGTCCGATGAATCCAAATAATACGAATACCAAAGATTGTCGACATGATAACAAGATCGGAGGTTAGATCGACGGAGACATTCTGAAAATGACACTTAAGATAAGACCAGTAGTCCGATGAATCCAAATAATACGAATACCAAAGATTGTCGACATGATAACAAGATCGGAGGTTAGATCGACGGAGACATTCTGAAAATGACACTTAAGATAAGACCAGTAGTCCGATGAATCTAAATAATACGAATACCAAAGATTGTCGACATGATAACAAGATCGGAGGTTAGATCGACGGAGACATTCTGAAAATGACACTTAAGATAAGACCAGTAGTCCGATGAATCCAAATAATACGAATACCAAAGATTGTCGACATGATAACAAGATCGGAGGTTAGATCGACGGAGACATTCTGAAAATGACACTTAAGATAAGACCAGTAGTCCGATGAATCCAAATAATACGAATACCAAAGATTGTCGACATGATAACAAGCTTGGAGGTTAGATCGACGGAGACATTCTGAAAATGACACTTAAGATAAGACCAGTAGTCCGATGAATCCAAATAATACGAATACCAAAGATTTTCGACATGATAACAAGATCGGAGGTTAGATCGACGGAGACATTCTGAAAATGACACTTAAGATAAGACCAGTAGTCCGATGAATCCAAATAATACGAATACCAAAGATTGTCGACATGATAACAAGATCGGAGATTAGATCGACTGAGACATTCTGAAAATGACACTTAACATGAGACCAGTAGTCCGATGAATCCAAATAATACGAATACCAAAGATTGTCGACATGATAACAAGATCGGAGGTTAGATCGACGGAGACATTCTGAAAATGACACTTAAGATAAGACCAGTAGTCCGATGAATCCAAATAATACGAATAGCAAAGATTGTCGACATGATAACAAGATCGGAGGTTAGATCGACGGAGACATTCTGAAAATGACACTTAAGATAAGACCAGTAGTCCGATGAATCCAAATAATACGAATACCAAAGATTGTCGACATGATAACAAGTCGGAGGTTAGATCGACGGAGACATTCTGAAAATGACACTTAAGATAAGACCAGTAGTCCGATGAATCCAAATAATACGAATACCAAAGATTGTCGACATGATAACAAGGTCGGAGGTTAGATCGACGGAGACATTCTGAAAATGACACTTAATATAAGACCAGTAGTCCGATGAATCCAAATAATACGAATTCCACGAAGAAATGTTTAGAAATGTTTGAATGTCTATCATAACCATTGCAATTTGCTGAAGTAATCATTTTCCCAAATCTCAGTACCCGGTATTTCAAATTTCGAGTGTATAGACTAAAAATTGACAGAGTTATTGCGTAGGGAAATGTACACAGACAGACAGACACACAGACACACAGACAAACACACAGGCAGACACGTTCACTTTTATATATATATATATATATATACATATATATATATATATATGTATATATATATATATATATATATATATAATTTCGACCCCGGGCAATGTTGGGTTTCTCTGCAAGTATCTGATAAAATTCAGAATTGTACAAAACTAGCCTGGTGTTTGGTGGTGTGCGCTGAGCAAAAAAAAAACTAGTAGTAGACAGGCAGGCTCGAACCCTTACTACGAAGGATGAAAAATCGTGAAAAAAAAACGTGACGTCTTTGTTGTTTCGCCCATCGCAAAACCTAAAGTGACAAATGTTTAAATTTAGGCTAGTCAAACGAAAATATCGGCCATATCTCTCGCATTTTCAGTTCTTCGCGAGTAATTGTGTATTCAGTTCTCACACTGCCATCAAACTGTGTTACTATTGTCTCTATAGGCACACGACGGTTCTTACTCAGGATAACCGTTATTTGGCCAATCAAATCTAGTCTTCTGACTTGCTTGGATCTGACACACTTCTCATCATCCCTAACATCACTCTACCTTCCTTGAATCTTTTATGCTACCCAAAAACCGATGGTTGATTTATGCTAGATGCTCCAAAATCAGTCTGAAGCATTATAAACGTTTCTGTGTTATTTCTTCCAAATTTAAAACAGAATGTTATTGCATATCGTTCTCTTAAAGTGTCCTCCCGTCCAAATTGCATTTTTTTTTTAAATTCACCCGCTGTGAAAATAATGCTTTAGTAGCGTGTATTCAAATTCTCGCTGTAGCTGTTCATTTGAATCTGAAATCATAAACATTGGTCAGTACATCTCATAAGATGTATAGCAATAACATATTGAATTTTCAAGAGTCTATGACAATTTATATTACCTGTACAAAAATGTCTGAAAACTTATTTAATGTACCTTGGAACAAGACATGATTAAGAGATCCGTTATCAATATCCAATAAGATTAGTAACGGTCTTAGAGAGAGAGAGAGAGAGAGAGAGAGAGAGAGAGAGAGAGAGATTGAGAGATTGAGAGAGAGGGAGATTAGGCAGCCATTTTATGCTGGGCACACACTATTTGCTTGTCAGAACCACACTGGGGGTCAAATCACGAGTGATTTTTTTTCTAACTGCTTTATTAAAAGACTGACCAACGAAATACGAGAAATGTCTTTTATTATTCGAGTATTACTCCAGATTCATCCATTTTTATTTATTCGCTGAGGTTATATATTGGAATGTAGTCTGCTAATCATTCCACCCGATCTATTATTTCAGCGTTCAGAGAGATCAGAGAGTGAGATTCATAATGAGACTTACGAGTGCATTAAACAGAGAGGAGAAGAAGAGGAGAGAGATAGAGAGAAGCTTGAGGGTATATATTTGCTTCCCCACAGGGCAAATTAGGCACAAGCCCGTTTCTTTTAATGTGGGGAGTGAAGGGGAAATGAGGGCCCCGGGGAGTAGAGGAGCTGGATAGTGACAACTGGTATGAAGAGTTTCGGCTACATTGACCAATAACTTATATGTGGGGTTGCCCCCACATATGGGATATTTATTTGCTTCCCCACTGAGCAAATTAGGCACCAGGCCGTTTTTGAATGTGGAGAGATTGGCGAAATAGGGACCAGCTCCCCGGGGAGTGTGGGGGCGCGGTAGTGACAATTGGTATGAAGGTATTCCCCTACATTGACCAATAACTGATTGCCGCAAGGGCAATGGTCTTATATGTGGGGTTTCCCCCACATATGGTCCTTGCTTGCAGTATCTGTCGGAGCAGATTGTATTTATTTGCTTCCCCACTGAGCAAATTAGGCACAAGGCCGTTTTTTTAGTGTGGAGAGAGAGGGAGGAGGGGAAAAGGGGACCAGCTCCCGATGGGTGGGAAATGAGAGCTGGATAGTGACAATTGGTATGAAGGGTTACCCCTACATTGACCAAGGTCTTATATGTGGGGTTGCCCTCACATTGGGTCTTTGCTTGCAATATCTGCCGGAATAGATACTACACTTTGATTCCGGACCGAAGGCCAAGAACAACGAGAGATGGTATTTATTTGCCCCCCCCCATCGAGAAAATTAGGCACAGGGCCGATTTTTAATGTAAGGAGCGAAGGGGAAATAGGGACCAACCCCCTGGGGAGTAGGGGAGCTGTATAGTGATAATTGGTATGAAGGGTTGCCCCTACATTGACCAAGGTCTTATATGTTGGGTTTCCCCCATATACGGTCTTTTCTTGCAATATCTGCCGGAACAGATACTACATTTGATCCCGGCCCGAAGTCCAAGAACAACAAGAGATGGAGAAGCTTCAGTCACCAGGCTCTGCTAGACTGCAGTATCGTTTAACTATATAAGGCCACCATTCGCCAATTCATGGAGTATTGCAGCCACATCTGGGCTGGTCCGTCTACCACTAATCTCCGACTCTTTGGATAGAGTCCCAAAAAAAAGTGTCTCAAGTCCAATAGCTGCCACTTTGTCAACTTAGCTCCAGCCTCTGTCCCATCGCCGCAATGTTGCATCTCTGCTTGCTTTACAAATATTTTAATAGAATGTGTTCCGATGAACTCGTTGCACTTATGCTGCTTTCGACGTACATATCCCTGATCAACCCGCTTAATAAAAAAATCATATTCTTTTACTGCTGAGATTTTTTAATCTCAGCGAGATTTCTATTCTAATAGCTTCTTCCCTCAAACAGCTAGACTTTGGAATACCCTTCTTATTGCCTATTCCCTCACTGTTGTTATATGTACACGTTTAAACAGAAGCCCCTTACGTCTAAGTTAGGATATGCCTTGTCAGGGATAAACGCAAGTAAAACATGGATTAACGATCGATAATTGATGTTTGCTGGATTAACAGTTTTTCATGAGTTTAATTCGAGATAGAAGTATATAAGATACAAGAATATTCTTCGTATTATTTGGATTCATTAGACTACTGTTCTCGTCTTAAGTGTGATTTTCAAAACGTTTCGGTCGATGTAACCTACAACCTTCTTCCGGTGTGTCGTGTGGAACTCGGCAATGTTTTTGTCGAAGTCGGGAATTTGGACGAGATTTCGAGCGAAACGCTTTATTCATATCACGGAAGTAGCGTGTTCGTTTTCCCTCATTCAGACTGAATAGAGGTCCTAAGTAATTCGCAATTGTATTTTTCGGTCGTTCACACTGAAGATTGAAACTTCAACCTTCACAATTGATTTTTGTCCTCGCCAAGACCCGTGGCACAGTTGTTAGAGTACTTGGAAAACTTAATTGTTAAAAATTGATATTCTCCTGAAGGTTAAAGGTTCAATCCTCAGTGTTGGCGACAAAAAAAAATGCATTTGCGAATTACTTAGGACCTCTATCCAGTCATGGCTGACGGAACAAGATCACGCAACCCCCTTGAAGTAAATAAAGGGTTCCGCTCGAAATCTCGTTCGAATTCCCGAGTTCGACAGAAACATTCCCGAGTTCGATAAGATGCACCTGAAGTAGGTCGAAGGTTACACCGACCGAAATGTTGTTAAAATCACATTCAGGACGGAAACAGTAGAATAACCAATCCGCATCTAAAAATCCAGAAAATAATATTTTTTTATGGAAACGACACCAGATTATCAACTTCCGTTTACCTGCTGAAGTTCTTTTTTGACCGCTCTTCCATCAATCATTCCACTCATTTTATCGCCATTCGTTTACTCGAACTATCGGCGTATTATTATGTCGCACAACGCGGATCACAAGTTAAATATAATAGAAAAATGTGTCTAGTCGTTACTTAAAAGTCGTTTCCTTTGTCATTTAAGAAGTTGACATACAATTTCGTTCTCGACACGTCAGTTTTGAACCCACATCGTATATATTTAAAATATATATTCTGGGATCAAATCGCAATCATTTACGAAAGTGGAATACAAATAACATCGAAATGGATACAAATCAAATATGAGGAAATTGATATTCATTAGCCATTTTCTAAACGACAATCTCCATTTTCCTTTAAAATGAGTCATTCCCCGATAAAAGTAGCAAAGAGAAAAGGCATGTATTACATAGTCATACGCGCATCTGCTAATGGATGTAAATACACCCCTTGCTGTATACCTTCTAAACATGAATTTGAAAAGAAATCGTTTCGTTTATTTAAGCATAAGATATGCGAGTTGTCTATCTCTCTCTCTCTCTCTCTCTCTCTATATATATATATATATATATATATATATATATATATATATATATAATTAGATATATAGGTATATATAATTAGCTTAATGTAAAAGGAAAAGAGAGAGAGAGATCAATTCCACAAAAGGAGACTTATTCGGATAATACCAAGCTGAACAGTAATTATTGGAGCTTATGCAATAGGGCAACAAGAGTATGAAATGAAGACACAAAACTATATATAGGTAGATATAGAATGGATCATTTATTGAATAATGGAATACAGGCTAAATTTGGGGGATAGAAGGGACTCTTTATGCCAGAGCATTTCGAAGCCTATTACTTCTCATCAGAAGAGTAGAGAAGGTGCTAGGTAGCATGGGGGAGATGCAGCGTCTAGCATAAGTTTCATTAGCGATGACAAAGATTAAGAGGAATTATAGAATGTTGGGGGAAGCTTTATTGAATTTTAAATAAATAAGGAGAAGCTTATTATATATAGTATGATATATAAGAATATATATGGTCTTTAACATAGTATTGAGATTAAGGGGTATATGTATCATGGTTAAGTAGTGGGTGTATTGTTGCTTTGTGGTAATTTATTTTAACGGTTTGTGGGGTGTCTATTTTCTATGGAGTGGGTAATTTTGATTAATTTTGGGGAGGGGGGGTGTTGTGTTAGGTTGTAAAACTGAAAGGTAATATGCGGCAATATATTTATAAGTTTCTACTGTTATGATATAGGGAGTATGATCATAAGGGGGCGGTCGGAGATTAGGGTGGCAATGACTATGAGTGCGTATAACTTGATGTAAAATGTTAAATATACATATTGATGTCAAAATGGAGGAGTAAGCAAATCATAGCAACTCATGAGAGTGGTAAAAATATACCAAGTAATAATAGGGTAATTATAATAGTACGGAAGATAAAATTAAAATAGTAATGAAAATTATAATAATAGTCGTAATAATAAAGTTGAAAATAAATTAGAGGTAAAATTGAATAGAAAAAAAATTTATATTAAGAAAAATAAAATAAAGAAAATAAAATTAAAGGCAAAATTAAAAGTAAACATTAAAAGTAAACATTAAATATAATGCTACCAATAGTTGTGATAAAATTAAATTCAAAATTACTGCTAATAACAGCGAAGATGGAGATAATGGTAGCAATTATGGTAGGAATAAGGGGAGTGATAATAATGATATCAATTATAATGATGATTATAATGATAATAATAAAGATAAAAACAATAATAATAATAACAATAGAAATAGCTTTAAAAACAGTGCAGTAATAATAATGAAAATAATAAAGGCAGTTGTAACAATACTTCTACCACTACCTCTTACATCACCACCACTATCACCAATAATAATAATGTAAATACTATTAATATTAAATTATTAGGGGTGCGTAAAAGAAAGGGATACAGACAAGTGGGGGGGGTAGAATAGCAGGAAATAGGGTTGAGGAATGAGGGGTGATTGGACTCGTATAAAATACAGTAAAATAGAGAATATATATATATATATATATACGCATACACATGCATATATCCGTATTAAAAGAAAATAGATGTATAATAAGCCAGGAACGTGTACGAGTTCTGTGAACAAAAGGCCCTTGGGTTTAAATTAATTAATTGCTTCACTAGGAACGGTAGTTTCAAGCGTCCACTTTAAAACTTTAAATTTCTTGAAGTTCGATTATAAAGACCATCAAATTTATGTCTATATAGACAGGCCAGGCCTAGAAAGTTGAATACATACTTTCTCGTTTATAGACACGAGGTACAGGTCCATTGAATCGCCATAACTACCTTATGTGGTAGTTTTAATCTCCAAGAGATCCAGAAGCATAGTTTGTAGCAGTCTTTTAAATTTCCATATTTCTCCAAATATTTTTTTTTGGGGGGGGGATCCGTGGATGTTTTAGTTTGGTGAATTCTTATTCCTCCTACTTTGGCTGGCAAAAAAAACTGTATTTTTTACACCGGAGGCTCTTGTGGTGGAAATTACACAATGCTGGATTAGTTCAACTGTGTTCAAATTAGGCTATATTATTAGTAGGAATTAGCATCTAGATGGAACGCTTAAATGATAGTCGAAGGAGGTAGGATAGGGATGGGGATATGTCTGTATGGGTGACGGGGGTCAAAGTATGGCTTAGTGTAAATCTAATTTCTTATTGGGGGGGGAGGCTCGCAAGTGGGGTTTAGGGGTGGTGGTTAAATAGTTCTAAATTTAGGTTTTAAGTCTTTAGCCCTGTGAGGTGGTTTCTAAGCTATATTTTCATTGGACCTGGATTTTATATTGTTTAGGTTATATTCTCGTTGCATCTAGTGCTAATTGGTGATTTGGTTGCAATTTAACAGGTAGTATTAAGTGTGCATGTTTACGGGGGTAGGGTTTGTTAGACAAAGTTGTTTATGGGTTTATGATTAAAGAAGATATATTGTTAATTAGGCATTGCCAAGATGCAGGCTATTCTAGGTTGGAAATTCATTTAAAATAATGTAATAGTTGTGTGTTTAGAGGGTGTGCTAATATTTTATATTAAAGGGTTGAAGTTTTTTTTTTCTTAATATTATTTTTTTTTTATTTTTATTCAATTTTACATCTAATTTATTTTCAACTTTATCATTACAAATATTATTATAATTGTCATTACTATTTTACTATTATCTTCCGTACTATTATAATAGCCCTACTATTTATATATTATTCCTTAATTGGAATTCATTTTTGAGATTAGCATTATATATATTAATTTATTTTTATTTCGGACTATTAGTCTCATCTCAAAAATGAATTCCAATTAAGGAATAATATATATATATATATATATATATATATATATATATATATATATATATATATATATATATATATATATATATATATATATATATATATACTAATCGGTACGGACCCGACTATGGAAGATCAGATAATAAATAAACGTGGATTTATAAGATCAAAGAATCCGACCTTGATCGCCCTTCGAGGCCCGTGGCGCAGTTGATAGAGACGTTGAATCTCTACGGTTCCAGATGAGCATTGTCTGAAGATAGCGGTTTCAATCCCACCCAAAGCGTGCTTGAGGTTAATTGGCCCAAAATGTGGTGAGACGACAACAACTACGGGTGGCAGTGATGGCTGAGAATGTAGTTAGGAGATTCGAAGTTCCTATCCGTCGCGGTTACCACCTGACGAAGGCCAGAGGAATTAGTTGGCCGAAACGTTGTGAATAAACAATTCAATAAAAAGATGAAAAACAACAACTAATAAAGATGAGAATAATAGTCCGAAATAAAAATAAATTAATTGCCCTACTATTATTTGGTATATTTTTACCACTCTCATAAGTAGCTATGGTTTTCTTACTCCCCCATTTTAACATCAATATGTATATTTAACCTTTTACATCAAGTTATACGCACTCATAGTCATTGCCACCCTAATCTCCGACCGTCCCCTTATGTTCATACTCTCTATATCATAACAGTAGAAACTTATAAATATATTGTCGCATATTACCTTTCAGTTTTAAAACTTGACATAATCCCCCCTAAATTAATCAAAATTACCCACTCCATAGAAAATAGACACCCCACAAACCGTTAAAATAAATTACCACAAAGCAACAATACACCCCCTACTTAACCATAATACATATACCCCTTAATCTCAATACAATGTTAAAGACAATTTATATTCTTATATATCATACTATATATAATAAGCTTCACCTTATTTATTTAGAATTCTTTAAAGCTTCCCCCAACATTCTATAATTCCCCTAATTTTTTTAATCCCTAATGAACATTACGCTAGACGCCGCATCTCCCCCATGCTACCTAGCACCTTCTCTACTCTTCTGATGAGAAGCAATAGGCTTCGGAATGCCCTGGCATAAAGAGTCCCTTCTATCACCCAAATTTTGCCTGTATTTTATTATTCAATAAATGATCCATTCTATATCTACCTATATATAGTTTTGTGTCTTCATTTCATTATCTTGTTGTCCTATATGATATATATAATTAGATATATTTATGTAGAAATATATATATATATATATATATATATATATATATACATAGATATATATATATACATGTTTATATATATCTATAATATAAAGCTGAACGTCTGTGTGTGTATGCGTGTGTGTGTGTGTGTCTGGTCACGAATAGGCTCCTATATGGTTGACTATTATAGAAAACTGATTACATATAATGATAGAAGCTGGATCGAGACACAGGAATGGTTATGCTTTATCTGAAAAAAAAGCTGGTTTATTAAAATTGTGGGGTCTGCGTCATGTAAATAAAAAATTTGAAAATTAAAAAAAAAACGTTTACAAGTGTTTTGTATATAGATGTACATAAGAATACTTTGATAAGTATGTTTTAACTTAAATAGGGATGGTATAATAAAATTGCGGGGTCTGCGTTCGCGCCTGACCTACATAGAATCGAAATAGGCACAAACATTAATAATGACTTTTCATATCTATCTGCATAGGTATACTTTGATAATTATGTTTCAGTTTGAAGAAATGCGGTATAATAAAATCATGGAGTGTTCGTTAGCGCCTGACCTCCATAGAATGGAAATATGTCACAAAGTTTAACAAGTTTTTTTTTAATATAGATTCACAGAATATTGTGATAAGTGTTTCAGTGTGAACAGGTATGGTATAATAAATTATGGGGTTAATCTATTATATTTTTACTTTCACCATATTTTGCTTTGGCTTTGATACCTCCAAATTCGAAGCTATCTCTTTACAACCCTTTCTTTTCATAACCTATCATACTTTCATAAATCAGAGTCCATTTTCTGTAGGCTGTTTTTGAACCCAGTCAACGACGGGTACTTTTGCTAGTAGTCAAAAAGTTCGAAACTACTTCTTTTATCAATCATTCTCTCTAAAAAAATATCCTTGCGTATAACTTTTTTTTTAATTTTCCTTTTTGAAGATTTAAATGCTGGGTATGAGGCAGCCAAACAAGCTGCCTACATTCCTCTGCTTTTTATTGAAACCAACCGAGAGCTCTTTTTAGTATCCTCGCTGTTCCCTTAAGTGCAATTGTTTGAATCTCTTTTGCACTTGGTTCACCAGGAATATTAGTTTGATAGGACTTCAAGTTCCTCTTCGTAAGCCCTGTAGCTGCTATAACTGGTATGATTGAAATCTCCCTAAGATTCCAATTTCTTTTCATATCATACATGAGACCTTGATATTTGTATCTGTTTCTCTCTTTCAGCTCTGTTTAGACTTCTATCATTAGGGACACTCACTTCAACCAAGGTTGCAACTCTCTTTGACTTATTCCATTCCAGGGAATACGGTTGTTTGTTTATATTTTACTTCAGTCGAATTTCTAACACTTGAACTTTATATAAGATACATACATATTCGAATGTCCCATTAAATTCTCTGTCTCTCAAACACTGAGTTAGTAAAGAAATTGAGAAAATAATGTTCCTCTCCCCAATTAACCATTTTCATACGTTGTAGTATATCTTTCGTTTTGGTCTCTTCAGGACAAGAATTTATCTAGTCTGGTGGAATATCCAGCTTTGTGCAGTTACTTGAGATAACATCACTTGAAGAAAGGTGAATCATCCGTCATAAAAGCTAATTTAAGTTAGCAATAGTGAGGAGATCTTATTTGGACAGCGAAGACTATGTGATTTTGAATATTTGGTCAAGGTTTACTTTTTTTCTTTTTTTTTTTTTTACACAGAGATCACCACTTATCAAGGCCCGGAAGCCACTCAGGGATAAGGGTTATTGCAAGTACATTACGTTAGTGAGGAGATTTGATGAAGTGTTTACTTAAGGGGGCGGTTCATTCGGAATTTGTTAACATTAGACTTGAAGACATCCAAGTTGTAGTCCGGAGGGAAGCAGGCAGACGGAACAGAGTTCTACAGGCGTGCAGTTCTAAGAAAGAAGCTTTTTTCATGAAATCCGCGTTTTGATTTAGGCACAGATATAGAGTGGGGGAAATTTTTCACAGTGGATTCAGCTAGAAGGGTGTTTTTCGTGAAAGATTGGCGAGGGGGGACCAGGGATTGGAGTTCAGACGAGCACCTTCCATGAAAATAACGATAAAACAAGGATAGGCTCGCAACGTCTCTTCTGTGGGAGAGCGGTTGCAGGGTAGAGAAAAGGGCATCCCCCACTAAGCCACGAAGTCTATTTTGTACTCTGTCAATGCAGGATAGGCTGTATTTAGCAGCTCCTGCCCAGATATGGCAACAGTATTCCATCCTTGGACGTACTTGGCTTTTATATAGATAGAGAATTGCATCAGTAGTGAGATATCTTCTGGAGCGGTAGAAGGATCCCACCATCTTTCCAGCGACCTTGGCAACAGACTTGATGTACGTGTTCCATTTCAGATCAGGAGTAAAGGTCAAACCCAGAAGCTTGTCAAAACACGGGGCCTCACCCAGACGAGAGCCATCCATCACAATTGATGCCAGCTGGGGATCAGAGCGTTGATGATGTAAGGATAGGAGTTTGGTTTTGGATGCATTAAAGGTAACTAGCCACATCTTCCCCCACTGAACCACACGCTCAAGATCAGAGGAGAGAGAATCAGAGAGAACTTCGTCATTTACAGCCTTTGATGTGTTGCCGTAGATGGTCGTGTCATCAGCATAGATGTCAACGAATGATTTAAGTATGTGTTTGGGGAGGTCATTGATGTAGATCAGGAAGAGAGTTGGGCTCAGGATTGACCCCTGAGGGACTCCAGCATTTATATTGCAGGCCTCCGATTTTTGACCATCTACCACTACTCTTATGAGCCTATCGGAGAGAAATGATTTAATGATTGAAAAAACATTGCCAGTTATACCGTAGCTGGAAATCTTGTGAAGTAGACCCTTATGCCATACTTTGTCGAAGGCCTTTGATATGTCAAGAGCAATTGCCCTAGAAAGGAAGCCTTTGTCAAGAGATTCACTAACCCTGTGGGATATAACCGTCAGCACATCTGCGGTCGATCTTGCAGAGCGGAAACCATATTGTGTGTCACTAAGAAGGTTTTTCCTGCTGAGGTGGTTGACTATTTCTCTATTTAATATGGATTCCAGCAACTTACTCATAACACAGAGAAGACTTATTGGTCTGTACTGAGAGGGGATGACTTATCACCTGAATTCTTAAATACAGGGCATACTGATGAGGTCTTCCAGGGGGTCGGAAAGCACTTCTCCTTAAGGCAGCGCTTAAATAGTTTCGTAAGTATGGGAGCAAGTTCTGGTTGAAGCTTTTTTAACACTATAATTGGGATGCCATCAGGGCCAGTTGCTTTACTGGAATCTAGGTTTTTTATTAGCTTGGCGACCTCATGCACGGATATTTGTATGTTACCTAGCTTGTTCTGTGTTATAGGAGGAAATATGGGGAGTTGATGGCCTTCGTCGCCTAGGGTAGAATTAGCTGCAAAGTTCTTTGCAAATAGTTTGGCCTTGTCTGACGCTGACGAGATGACCTCTGGTCCATTGATAATGGTTGGGATAGAACGCACACTTCTGCTCAGGATCCTATTTGTTATTTGCCAAAACTGGTGGGAACCAAGCCGCTGATCAGCTACCTTGGATTTAACAGACTGGGCCTATAGCTCTCTTGCATTTTTTATTACTCTTTTACATTTGTTGCTGGCAGTCCTGAAAGCAGCTTTAGTCTCAGTGCATCTATTACGTTGGTAGCTATGGAAAAAGTGATTTCTGTGCGTGATAGCAGCAGCACATTCTGGGGAGAACCATGGCTGGCTAAAAGTATCCTCATGTCAAGTTGTTCTGACAAACCCCTGTACAGAAAGACCTTAGACATTCGAGGATAGTGTCTAGTAGGCATTGCACTTTTTAATGTCCTTAATTTGAAGATTCTGGGTATGGGGCAGCCAAACCAACTGCCAACATTGCCCTGTTTTATTTATTAAAACCAACCGAGAGCTCTTTTTAGTATCCTCGTTGTTCCCTTAAATGCAATTATCTGGATTTCTTTTGCACTTGGTTCACCAGGTATATTAGTTAGGTAGGACTTCAGGTTCTTCTTCATAAGCCCTGTGGCACCCATAATAACTAGTATGATTGATATCTCCCTAAGATTCCAGTTTCTTTTCATATCAAACATGTGACCTTGATATTTGGTCTGGTTCTCTCTTTCAGCTCTGTTCAGACCGCCATCATTAGAGACACTCACTTCAACCAAGGTTGCAACTCTCTCTCTGACTTATTCCATAGAACTATGTGAGGTTGGACAGAGGCATTTTCAAGGTAGGTGGCTATAGGGATTACATGGTCGTAATGCTTAGTATATAAGTCATTTCCAACTGTTCTCTCAGGTTGATGTTCCCAGGACTTGCTGCTACACTGGATGTTTAATTTTTTTTACAGATGGCCCAGTGGAGCTCCTTACATACTCCATCATGACTCGGAGTGTAATTGTTTATGAGTGTAAGTTTCTGGGATAATAAAATGGTGAATAGTAAGGTGGAACTTGCATTAGATTTTGAGATTCAGGAAAATTTTTTAAAAGTAAGAATATTGGGCACCTATGTTGCCGCACTGAAATAATAATCACATAGTTTTTT
>NC_136520.1:7393975-7421475 GCF_053919585.1 Euprymna scolopes | reverse complement strand
ATTCCGTGTCTTGGTTTTTCATTGAGAATTATGTTTAGATCATTGTAATAATGTTTTTAAATCATTGAAATGTTTTTTAACGCGTTTCAGACGTTCTGTGAAGCGTCCTCTTCAGAAATTATTTTCAAAATGTGTTGGAGATGTTAAAAGAGCATTTTCGTAGTTCATTTGAAGTGTTTCCAAAGGGTGGAAGCGTGTAAGTGTCTACTATTCATTGGAATGTTCAATTTTTAATACTTTTTTATTGGGCTGTGGCGAGGCCGCCGAGATATATTATTTGAATATATTATTTAAATCGATTTATAAATTTTGTACCTCCAAACATTTATATATACAGTATAACTCCTATTATTTGAACATCCGCTTCGTTCAAATTCGAGGATGCTGTTTAAGTTTCATGAAAATAAAATATGTTCCAGTTTACTTTAATTTTCTAAGAATGAAGAAATAGTAAATGAAATTCATTGCTATATGATACTTCAAGTATATATTAAGTTGAGTTTACGATATATTGCAAGTAAGAATTGTTAAATATTATTACCAGGAACAAAAATATTGAAAATAAATTAAGTCTACTCTTACTGGTTAGGTATTTATTACCTAAGTTATCATCTGCAGAAATCATACATTTATGTAAAATACAGTTTCTTTTATTTATTCATTGAATGAGTCTCATTACAGTTTATATTGTCATCGATTGAGCTCTCGGGTGCTGCCATTGTATTCCGTAAGTGATCATGAAAATCTACAATTTCTTGGTTATATAGTTTCTTTATGATTATATATCTTCGGAGTGACATCGCTTGTAAAACACAGTTGCAACTAAAGTAAGGACTTTTTTTCCAGAAATTTCATAACCGTCGAAGCCAATCGTCAGACTGACTCTAATAGAAATACATCTTTTGTTTTTCATTTTACCTAGGTTGAAGTTTTCAGAAATCAAGGGGCCCCTTTCTGAGGCTCCACATAATATTTATGAGACACGTAGATATTCGAGTGCACCATTTACTGCCTAAATGCTGAATGAATAAAGAAGTAAAGAACGTCAATCTGCCCCTCTCCAATCGAACAGTTAAAAATATTATAGTATATATTTTTTGTGGTCTCTTAGTCTTACTAGATTCCAAGACAAGAATTCATCTAGTCTGGTGGATTATCAAACTTAGTACTGTTACTTGAGTTATCATTACTTGCAAAAGGTTTTGAGCTTTGAATACTATATTATTTTGGATATTCGGTCAGGGTTTACTTACAGCATACAGTATTCTCATTCCACGTATTTCTGACAAACCTCTGAACAGAGAGATCTTAGACACTCAAGGACAGTGTCCAGTAGGCATTATGTGTTTGTGTATATGTTCTCTATTCTATGCGTATTTATTTTTATTCAAATTAATATGTTAACTTCAATTGCATCACACAAAATTTAGCGAAGAAAAGATATGGCTTTTCTCGTCTCCAGAAGAAACCATACAAAGGGGTGACAGGAAGACTTTTCTGCATCATTCCATGATATTGCTTCAGCAGAGTGTTCTTGGTTATTTACATTAGTATCAAGAAAATGAGAGAGTTCGCTGTTTTCATCACCATTACTGCCTTCAGGATATTTATCAGTAGTTTCCTCATCTTGTTGCACCCACATTTCAACATCATTTGCATTAAGTGATTTAAGAACAGTGGTTGGTCGGTAACCGTTTAGTTTCAATAATTTTTTTCTAGACCCATTGTGATGGGTTGTTTTACACTATTTTAACAATCTAAAAAAAATTACAGTTAGTGTAAATTAATTATCAATAGCTAATCTACATTGATTACATAGTACCAATATTAACATTTCTGCACAATATCTGATTAAACCATGTAAACAGTTTTACTGCAACTCCGCATCAAATATGGTAATACAATGCCAATTACGAGACACTTCAAGTTTAGAGAAAGTCCAGGTTTAGGAGAAGTCCAACTTTAGCGGAAGTTCAAATTAAAGGAGTTTTACTATATATATATATATATATATATATATATATATATATATATATATATATATATATATATATATAGTAAGTTATAAAATATATATGGCGATTAAGCTACACTGAATATTCAGTTTAATCCACTCTAGGACTCTTCAGGCTTATGCGCATAGAGTGGCTAAAACGCGGAATATTCAGTGTAGCATAATCGCCACATATATTTTATAACTTACTAACTAGCTCTACCTATGTATTGAACACTTTTGAAGTAAATACTTAAAGTTTACGCATAAATTTATACTTTCGTATATTAATTTTATGTGAGTAATTTAAGTAGTTATATATATATATATATATATATATATATATATATATATATATATATATATATATATATACCCGTTCACATACACTTTTCACGATAAAGCTAGACCCAGAATTAGATAGAATCGAGCAATTGCATCAACGGACAACACCAGACCCAAAGTGGGTTTTAATGTACTGCATCTCATCAGTGATGTGCTCCGACATAGGCGCGAACTCAGGTCGTCGCTCTCATGAAGTGTGCAATACTCACGGGCCACGTCGCAATCTATTGGCTATGCCTCGATTTTTTAAATTCTTATATTTTTATCCCAAAATAGGTTGTTCCGAAATCGTGTCTGGAGAGTCGGCTAATTTCAGTTAATGTTTGTAGATGTGATATCTACCGCCTGCATATCAGCAGTAACTATCTTAGTTGTATAGGACGCGTTGCTTGTCACATCGTAGAATGCAGAACTGGATAAAAATATAAGAATTAAAAAGAAATCGAGGTATAGCCAATAGATTGTGCCGTGGCCCATATGGTTAGATTGTCAGTATTACACACTTATATACAGTGATGATCATATTTATTGTTTTTTCTAAAATCCGATTGCTGCATCGGAAAGGCCAGTTAAAAATACATAATATACTTTGTTATTTTCTTTAATTTAATCCCTTTTTCAGAATTTATTAGACAAAATTTAACTTTTATTTTACCGTGCTAATAAATATGATCATCACTGTATGTATATATATATATATATATATATTTATATATACATATATATATATATATATATATATATATATATATAGTGTTATAATGGAATAATTCCAGGAGGAAATCCGGGTATGAGAGCTCAATGTGGTAAACAGAGCAAAAACATAAAAATAAAAATATAACACGGAAATTACAGAACTGGATAAAAATATAAGAATTAAAAAAAATCGAGGAATAGCCAATAGATTGTGCCGTGACCCATATGGTTAGATTGTCAGTATTACACACTTATATATATATATATATATATATATATATATATATATATATATATATATATATATATATATATATATATATATATATATATATATAAGAAACGCAATTTCCCCCCTCTGGACGAGACTACCTTCGGTTTACGACAAGAGATAGCACATAAAAATTACTATGTTTACGTTAGTCGCAATGTCATACACGTTAATTCGTTATATTTAAAAATTACATTTAGTCCGAGGACCGCCATCGTTCTAATCTCTTAGACAGGATTCAAGAAAGTCTCAAACTCCTGAAGCTTGAACCAATGTTACATTCTTGTGTCTGCTTTACAAGTAGTTTAATGAAATGTGTTCTGATGGACGCAACACTTGTGCCCCCTCTGAAAAGGGTCATAAAGAAAGACACGAACAACAGGATTAAGTAGAAAAAGAATATAGTACAAAAAAGGTGAATACAAAGAAAGGTTTTCAGTATTTCCAACTGTTAAATTAGTCTGTAGTCTCATGTTAGGTCATGCTATTTCTTCATAAAAGTATTAACTTTTGGGATTTTTTATAATTGTTAGAAGAGTCTATTATGAATGAATGAGAAAATCCGCATAACATCCAATTCCCAAGCCTTTACTCTGCAAGTAGTGCTACTACCTTTTTTCTTTTTTGGATCGATAGTTAAAGGATCTGTGAATTTGCTTTTCGTTCCCAATCAGCGACGTTCTAAAGCTGCTTGGTGTGGTTCGATGTCGAAAGTGTTATATTTTGTTTCTATGACCTCTTATAGCGAAAATTTCACCCTCACTTTATCCCCTACTCTTACAATACCATTATATACCACGTTTTTTTTTAAATAATTTCCTTTTTTAAAATAATTTCCTTGTTTAAAATAATTTTCTTTTTTTAAATAATTTCCTTTTTTAAAATAATTTCCTTTTTTAAAATAATTTTCTTTTTTTAAAATAATTTCCTTTTTTAAATAATTTCCTGGATCTTTTCTTCATAAATTATAATTTTCCTGGGTATTTCTTGGTTAACTGTCTACAGACTTCCAACACACACGCATATTCTTACCCCTTACATCCAACACAAATAATGACTTCTCCTTTTGAAATATCCGGCGCGGCTGATTGGATTAGAAGTATTCATTCTGCAATTCCAGCATTCCGTTATTCCACCAAATAAACGAACACTTATCAACTATAAAAGACGCCCCATTTTCAGTACGTAAACAATAGTCTAACGTTTTATTTATTATTGACGGAATTATCCAGTTTAGAACTATGAACATTCACTATTTATTTGGTCAATGTAGGGGAAACCCTTCATACCAATTGTCACTATCCAGCTCCCCTACTCCCCGGGCGTTGGTCCCCATTTCCCCTTCACTCCTCACAATAAAAATCGGCCTTGTGCCTAATTTGCTCGGTGGGGAGCAAATAAATACCATTTTCTTTGCCTTTTGGCCAAGATCAAAGTGTAGTATCTGTTCTTACTACATGCTGTACTTATTGTGATATAAAGTTGGGGAGCACTTTTCTGTATTAATTTTATGTAAAATGATCACCCACTTTACAACCAGTCAGTCTCAAAGCCATTCAAGTCATTCTCCAGATCATTAAAGTTGTTTTTTAAGGATTCCAGTTATTTTTAAGCATTCAAGTAATTTCCGTCCATTTTTTTGTGGTCATTTTAGTTTATCTTTAAGAATTTCATACCAATCCTACATTCACGCATTCATTAATTACGCAAGAGCACGCGACTAATGGCTATCGGCCTTGTTTTATTAAAAAAAATGTTTCACTAACCTTACAGGAATATATTTTAATCACCTTATTATTTCACATGTGAGGTTGCGATTTTTGGGATTTTGTTTTTGTATGACAATGTTATTGATGTATTTTTCTTACGACCTGCATAACCGTATTATAAACACACCCAACATCCCCATGTTAAGAACGGCTTTCGAAATAAACAACCAACATCCTTGCGTTAAGACCGGCTTTCGAAGTTGGAGGTGTTTATTCCGATAGACGTTCTTAACATGGGGAGGTTAGGGGTTTTATATAGGATGGCACAATGATACTCTGCCTTTCTTTTATTTTTCCTTTTTAAATATTCCCTTTACTTTTTTCTTCTTTGTCCGCCGAGAATCATGGGAAAACCGACTTTAAACTGCAGAAGTACTAAAGTTTGGCAATGATTACATGTTTTTTTTTTTTATTTTAAAAGCGTTGACCAATACAAAGTACAATTCTGGGTACTTATGCACTTTAGGTACCGTGCAGAGATACTATTGTTTTTATTTAATTGACCTTTTGGCCAAGATCAAAATGTAGTATCTGTTCTTCAGATGCTGCACTTCTATTTCTTGTTCTCTTTCGGTGGAGGAGAAATCCTTCACGACTGAGACAATTTTTTTATTTTTGTACCTTTTCTCCACGTTAAAAAACGACTCTGGTGTCTAACTCTGTCCCGTGGGGAGGCATAGTAAATAGGTACAAAGCCATTTTAACCTTCGGGGGGGGGAGTTTGTCTTGTCACTATTAGAAAAAAGGGTTCGTGAAACTTGAATTAAACCTGAAAACACTATTTACAAATAGCGTGGTACCAAATGTATAAGCAATATGGAGGATGCATATGACGGCAGAGCGGTATACCATCTGCAATCATAGGAGAAGGCCGAAGCACAGATAAGTTACTAAATAGGTTTACTTAATAATGAATAAGTATCGAAAATTACAGTGTAATATGACCATTGTTTGATTTCGTTCCTCGATTTCTGAAACACAGGTATATCTACAGCTTCACACACATACACACTACATGGAGACGATTTTTGTCTCGCGTTTACATTATTTTTGTTCGGGGAACATATTATATAATTGCACTTATTATAATAAATATAACAACTGATTTGGCTACTTTACAACAACAAAAATAAAAGTCCTATTTGAACTTTTTATGGAGGGGGAAACATGCTACCGCCAGGAAACGCCGGTTAACGGGTCCTGCTAGTATATATATATATATATATATATATATATATATATATATATATATATATATATATATATATACGTTGTATTCATCAGCGTTTCGTTTTATTTATTTTATTTATTCAGAAGAAGTCTCGAAATAAAGACGAAACGTTGATGAACACATAACTCGGTTTGTCCCTTTTATTTCTCTCTCTCTCTATCGCTCCCTCTCTCTTTTTCTCTCTCTCTCTCTCTCTTTAGGAAGATGTAATTTATTTGATTTCGTTTTGCGATACTTTTGGAATTCATTTGAATGCACAACAGTGCATTTTTCCCTAAATGCGAGTTTGGAAGAATTTTCCCTTTTTCCAAAGCAGCTTCTATGTTGTTTCAAATATAATTATCCAAATTATATTTAAAACAATATATATATATATATATATATATATATATATATATATATAGTACGGTTTCATCCACATACAGTACTGTTTCGCTGTTTCATAGCTCATCAGTGCGGCTAGACAGGCAACTAAATCAAGCCAGGATTGAAACCCGACCGCCTGTAAGACAGTCAAGGCGCCTAACTATTACGCTAATCATCGGCTGCTGTGCGAATCGTGAATTAACGATGTTTTGACATCGTCCGAAATACCTAAGCTCGAATTGTTTACACAAAGAGCATCGTTTTATACACTAATGGTAATTCGTGTATCACTTCTCAATATGTTCAACTCAAGATGAGGAGCATTATAGTAATCCACATACAGTATTGTTTCGTTGTTTCACACCTCATCAGTGCGGCTAGTCAGGCAACTATCTTAAGCCAGGATTGAAACCCGACCGTCTGTTTGACAATTTATTATTCAGTTATTCTCTCCGTTTTTAGTGCGGAACCCGGAGCCAACAACGAAATCATCTGATTCATTAGAAACGATTGAATGAATGTTCTCATTTTCTATCTGCCATGGGTTGCAAACCATACAAGCACAGTCGAAAATCTGGATCTGCATCTGACGAAGAAATCAATGTCTCATTTGTCGAAATCGATTTGGATGATTGCTTAATCTATCAGCGGGGTTCGGATGTGGCAACCTTTCCCGCCATTAGAAAAAGCGAATTGCATTGATGTAGCAAGTTCATTATCCGTTTGAAACGCATTCGCTGGAAGATTTTCTCTATCCCCCCCCCCCTCGCTATCATTCTTTGTCCTACTCTACGCTTTTCCCTGATATCCGACTAATACGGGAGACAAATTAATTCCCCCGCAATTGTGGGCATGCATTCATGCTGGTCAATTAGATTTAAAATCTGAAAAGAACGCAGAGTGCGCAAAAGCCATCGTACACTGCACGATTTCGAATTTTCGGGTTCGCATTTTTGTCGGAATTTTCAATACGTATCGCTTCATCTAATTTCCGATCTTTTTCGTTTTGGGTTTTTTTTTTGTTTGTTTGGTTTTTTGTAGTTTAGTTCACGTCAGGGTCATCAAATTTCGTCACATAATGACTGTTTAGGGAGAACATCGGGATTAATAGTATTGTTATGTAGTAGGTGGAACACAAGGAAGTGTCTATCTATCTATCTATCTATCTATCTAACTGGAGAGATGGATGGGAGATGAATGTGAAGAATATTGAAAGACAGTCAAAATATGGTAAATCATATTGTAGACAAGTATACCGGAAGAGCTGGTCAGCTGATCGGATCAACGTGTATGTTACGTAGATCAGGTTAGCTGGAGATCATTGAGAGTTGGAGTTTGGACGTTGAGCAAAGCGGACGGTTTAACAAGTCGTCCCTCTAAACTGAGAGGGTTGACGTTACTCAGAATGGCGACTTAGAATTAACCACGCAAGCGAAGATATTCACTTTCCATTCTTTTTATGATCGAAACCTGGAAAGTGAATAAAAACTATATAGAAACAATCATCGTCTTGGAGTCAATGTGTTTCGTCCAAACAGGTTCCAGCCTTCCCTCCAAGAACAAGATGAATTCCAGGTGGATAAGATCAACGACGCATGAAGGTATGTCCAAAATACATGTATCACACACACACACACTAACACGCACGAATATGAACAATTAGATCTGAATATATCATAGCAACAACATAATCCTAGGGTACAAACAGTGAGGAAGCAACGACAGACATTTAGTGACACGTATACACATCCAAATGAACCCTTCGTCTCAAGTACGCATATAAACATTTAGACGATTATAAACGGTATCAGTCAGCGTTTAAAACACGTCGGGGTCACCAATATATATATATAGATAGATAAGTTTTTTCTTAAGAAATAAGTCAGGATTAAAAATGTCTCTATTTAGGTTTTGCGTTTAGATTACGTCAGGGTCACCAACTTTAGTTAGACAATCGTCTGTTTAATAAAAACGTCTGTATGAAAAAAAACTGTCATTTTATTAATGTTAGCGTTTAGATCACGTTTAGATCACGTTTAGATCACGTCGCGATAATTTAATTAAGATCATTTTCTGTTTAAAATATAAAATGAAGAAAATATGGCTATATTGTAAATGTTCTGACGAATTACAACCACTTGTACACCCTCGATGTGAATATCCCGACAAACCAGACAAGCAGCTTAATCCCACCCCTACACAGTAGAGATCCTTATGTGTAACAAAGCATTCTACTCCAATAGTTCCTTCCTCAGAGCTGCCGAACTTTGGAACTCCTTTCCGGGATTCTGCTTTTCTAACTGTACCGAAATGCAGACGGTCAAATGAACCCACATCTAGCTGCTCATCTTCCTTCATAATATCCCTGTAACTTATGTTCCCGATAGTAGGCCCTTCCTTCAAAATGGCAATTTGCCTTGTTTGGGGTTAGAATTGAATTTTTAAAAAAGCCTTTCAATCACATGAATCACTTAATGTATTTGGATAATGATTAGTGATGAGACGATTCCAATATTTTTCCAATTCTGATACAATTTCTGATATTCTAATTAATTATAGATTCCGATGCAATAACCGATTCTGATTACTTTTTACCATAGATTGTTATTTCCTCGATTTCTGTAAGAACACACGTTTAATGTGAAGTGATTCTTTAAAACGTTAAAATACACACACACACACACACACACACACACATATATATATATATATATATATATGTCTGTCTGTCTGTGTGTCGTTCTGTGTACTTTTCCCTACACAATAACTCTGTCAATTTTCAATCTGCATACTCGAACTTTGATATACAAGGCTGTGAGATTTGGGAACATCTTTGTAATCCGTTTTCGGCCAGAAAGTTGGCTGTTAAGGGGTCAAAGTTCAACGATTTGAGCTTTTAGAACTCTAGAAAACTCCTCCGTTAATTTGGGGTATACACACTTGAAATTTTAGATATAGGTTCCTTGGACATGGATCTAACTTAATAACTTGATTTGAGCCCAAAACAATACATGTAATGGGGCAATGTAATGTATGTATTAGTTTTACTGGGACTTTAAAATAATACATATTTATAATTTTATCATTAGCACTAACAGTGGAAGATATGGTTTTAAAAAAGTTAATTTTAAAAAAGAGAACTAAAATAATTGTTTTGGCATCAGGGAATAAGCACACATTCTTCAGATTCTGATACTCCACAAAATGTCTGCTTTTTTGATTCCCATTTCCGAATTCCCACACTCAGAGAAAAACATAGGGGTCTGTTTTTATTAGACAAGCGAGTAGATGAAAGGAGGTGTGACGATGATCCTTAAGATGACTTCCATGGGCCTTTCCAGAATTTGCTGGAACGGTACAATAAGTGCCTTACAACCGAAGGAGATTACTTCGAAAAGAACTAATGTTTCATATGTGTACTATGAATAAAAGTGGCCCCATACGAAGAAGGTCTGGAAAATTATTACAGGTAGTTTGAGTATATATATATATATATATATATATATATATATATATATATATATATATTGATTTCAAGTAAGATCTTTGACTTACTTGTTGTTTCATTAAATACTTTTGCAAGCAAAATCCGATCCCGCATTTTGCTAATTCCTACCCTCTGATGAGAAGGAAAGTATTTCTTCGAAACTCCGCGGATTAAGGACTATCCACTTATCTAGTGTTTCCTTTTCAGATTAAATATGTTTTTAACTAATTACAAAGTGTTTTTTTAACATATTTTATTAAGTGTTTGCTCGTATATATATATATATATATATATATATATATATATGCAACCTTTTTCTCTGTGTCTGAGTTCATTCCTTATAAACTCAGAAACGGCTGAACAGATTTTCTTTAAAATTTACAGAGCTTTTTTGTGTAAGTCTGGGAGATGTCTTAGTTGAGTTTTGTCTCAGAATACCCCCCCCCGAATAATTACCGATAATCGATAATCGAAACTATTATTTTAATTTATCTATCATTGGTAAAGCCATTTTTCCATATCGTCGCTTAGCAACAATGATAGAACAATGGGCCGTGCATATTCTACTGCGGGTAAGTTGATAACGTGTTTTATTTATTTATTTATTTATTTGCATGACGTGGTCCGTAGGTTCACACACCGTACGTAAATTTCTTAATTTTTTGTCATTAATTGTAAAAAATTATATAAGACTTGAAAATGTACGTGTGAGTTTTTGTTTTGTTTTGTTTTGTTTTGTTTTTTGTTAGTTTTTTTTTGCATGACGTTGACGATGAATCCTGCAAGTAAATTGCTTAATGTTTTTTTTTTCGTTAACTGGAAAGAAGTTTATATAAACTATTTTATAAATAAAGCAGTAGGTTCTGTAGAGTGCAATGTAGAATAACATGTATTTCGGACTAAGTAACTGCATGGAGGCATGGGAAGCTTCCTACCGGGCGATTTAACGGATCAGGTATTGAGGTTTAGGAAACTCTTTTTAATCGGTTTTCGGCCAGAAATGTTGCTGTTAAGAGGTCAAAGTTCAACGATTTGGCTTTGTAGAACTCTACTAAACTCCTCCGCCAATTTTGGACTAAGTACCTGAAATTTTAGATATAGATTACTTGGATATGCATCGAACTTTATAATTTGATTTGAGCCACAAACAATAAATATTAAGCGGTCATAATTGAGGTCAATGTTTAAAAAGAATTGACATCTCCGACCTCTACCAAATTCCTCAGCCAATTTGTTGTCTAAACATTTGAAATTTTACAAAAAGTGTATTCAGAAATAAGACAAGCTTTTTAGTACTATTTTTGCAGAAAATTTGTCTTCCAAGGGCTCAAAGTTCCACAGATTTTACCTTTGCGGTCTCTAGCAAACTATTCAGCAAATTTTTTGTCTAAACATTTGAAATTTTACATAAAGGGTATTCAGATATGCGGCAAACATTTTAATCAGTTTTTGAGCGAAAATTTGGCTGGCAAGAGGTCAAAGTTTACAGAGTTGACCTTTGCAGACTCTACCAAACTTCTCAACTAATTTTGGGTCTAAACACGTGAAATTTTAGGTGTAGGTTACTTGGACATGGGTCAAACATTTTAATTCAATTTGAGCCCAAGACAATAAATTATAAGGGGTAAAAAGTGTGGTCGGAGTTTTAAAAAAATTGACATCCGCGGTCTCTACCAATTTTTCTCTATGGTAGTTAAGGAAGCCTATTATATAGAAAGGCATTACCATACATATTCACACTTTTTAATATATACATACACACATAAAGTTATGAACCGCACATAGGGTCCGAGTAAAGCCGGGCGGGATTGTTAGTCATAAATAGAAGCAAAAGTTGCGTAATTATAAACTGCAGCATTCATGAACGAGATTCCACGGCAACTAGAAATAATGTTGAAAAAAACAATATTTGTTAAGTGTTATTTTATAGTTTTCCTAGCTCCAAAATATTTCACAATCATGACATGGGTGTTTACATTTTATATTGATTCATACATATCTCAAGTTTGTGATAACCTATGCTGTTTATTATATTCAACTCGATAAATGTTGTAGTTAAGTTTGATAGAGTCAAGTTTGATGACATCCACAGTAGTACATGCCAGGTCAACTTAGTTACAAACAGAATTGTACTCAGAGACGAGTGACGTCAGCAAGAGTAGGTAATAGATTAAACTCTGTAGACAAAAATGGAGGAGCTACTAAAAGTATCCTTCCTTGCCTTGTCACAGTCCAAAACTCGTCCTCGAAATCTAGTGAGCGAGGAAGTTTTCACTTCATCTTTTTTACTGAACAGACGTTGCGAGTCTCTTCTCTTATTTTCACGGCATGTGCTCGACTGGTTTGTAAGATATGCCAAAGATTCGCAAGAAATCCACATCTAACGACAAAATCTGTTAATATTGAGTCATATCTTGTCTTGATAGAGTTCTCACCCGACTTCCAAACCTATTAAATGTTGGCCTTTTCTCTTCCCTGCGGCTATTATTTGAGACTTTGCGAGCCTGTCTCTGCTCTATCGTGATTTTCTATGATAAGTGCACATCTGAGCTCTTATTTACGATCCTCCCTTACAAACATTCACAAAAAAACTCACGACTAGCTACAACCACTATAAACAATTCCCCCAAGTTCTGGCTGTGCCTAAATCTAAAAGCAGATTCTATGAACCAAGTTTCTTTCCTAAAACTGACCACGTAGAACACTGTTCCACTGGCCTGCTTCCCAGCGGATTACAATATCCAGTGTACACTTACACCATTAAAGATTACGACACCATCACCTTACATTCCTTGACCGTTATCCTCGAGTGATCTTTGGGTCTTTATTTATGGTCACTCTCTTATAGATAAAGATTCCCTTACTCTCTATTCGTGCTTAAAACCTGACGAAAATCTCATGAGCAAAATTTATTTAGAAAACTTTTTCTCTGTGGAGCATGATAGCGTGAGGCTGCTTCTTAGCAATCTACAACATGTAGTTTTCAAATATAATGCAAATAAGTTCTTGTTGCGGTGTCTACTTGAAAAATTAAATCATATCATTAGAGTATTGTCTCAAAATGTATCCGACACTCATTAAACTATATCCTCGAATAGCTATTGAGCGTTGATAAACGGTAAGCCAAGGCGATCAGCAACCACTAGACAACACAGCCGTATATGATAACAAATAGATGCACGCGCAGCATGTCTATAAACAATCTTAGATTTATGTTATTTAATTGGAATTCATTATTGAGATGAATATTATTTATTTATTTATTGCGGATTATTATCCTCATCTTTTTTAATTGTTGTTTTACGATGTTTCGCCCAACTATTACTCTGGCCATCGTCAGGTGGTAAACGCAACGGGCTATGAATTCGAATCTCTTAACGGTATCCTTAGAAATTACTGCTTTTCATAGCTGTTGTCTCACCACGTTTTTTAGCCAAGTAAGCCTCTGACCGGCTTTGGGTAGGATTGAAACCGCTATCTCCAGACAATGCTCACCTGGAACCGTAGCGATTCAACGTCTCTATCCATCATTTAATTGGAATATTTATTATCTGATCTTTCATGGTCGGGTCCGTACCGAATAGTAGATATATTATTTAATTGGCATTGGATTAAATAATGTATACTAGTCGGTACCATGGAAGATCAGATAATAAATAAACGTGGATTTATAAGATCAAAAAATCCAACCTTGATCGCCCTTCGGGGCCCGTGGCGCAGTGGATAGAGACGTTGAATCTCTACGGTTCCAGGTGAACATTGTCTGAAGATAGCGGTTTCAATCCTACCCAAAGCCGGCCAGAGGCTTATGTGGCCAAAAAAATGTGGTAAGACGACACCATCTATGGAAGGCAGTACTTACTGAGGATGTAGTTGGAAGATGCGAAGTTCCAATCCCGTCGTGATTACGACCTGACGAAGGCCAGATGAATACTTTACCGAAACGTCGTGAAAACAACATCTAAGAAGGATGAGGATAATAAATGAATTAATATTAGATTTATTTGTAGTTGGCTTTCCCTTTTTACCCGTCTCTTCCTGTGCGGTTGATTCTACCTGAATTAAAAAAGTCGTCTACAAACAAGTTCGTTTAATCCCCTAAAATAAATAACGAGAATAGACAACGATTGAATATAAGCATGCGTTTGATCGCCTGGGATCGCCTGGTCTTAATCATTAATCAATGGAGCGGAGAGGGAGAAGAGAGATATCTAATCACGACATTTTTTTTAAAAGCGGCTGTTAGGTCCTGGATATGACCTTAAACTATATCCAGTGGTGAGGCCCCAGCTTGCGGGCTTTGGGGAGTGTGGAGCCACCCTTTAATTGCCATTGCTCCCAGGTCCACTCTGACCCGGAGTGGTAATACCTGTTAGGGTCCCAACTATGGGTTAAATAGAAACCGACTTGAAAACAACAAATATATTCTATTAAAAAATCTTTCTTCAAAATCTTTGGATTCTGCATTAAATAACCTGAAAAGGGTTGATAAGCCGTAAAACAAAGACAACTGACAAATCAAAAGCGGTTGTTAGCACGTGATATTGGATGGATCTGTTGAAACCCCCCTCTCTCTCTCCCTCTCTCTCTCTCTCTCTCTCTCTCTCTCTCTCTCTCTCTCTTTATTTGAGCCATGGTACCTTATATCTATTCCCACCATTCAAGAGGTCAGGCTGTCATTAAAGTACACTTAGTTGACTCTGACTGAACAGCGTTTACTATTTCGCTACCAAAACCATAACTGTCTAATGGGTAATACAAGTTGTCGCATTGATAACTTTGTGCTTCGTATTTTATCAATACTATGAAATGATAGATTGAATCCTAAAACATTCGACTCTTTTCATACAAGGATTCCATTAAGATTTCATTAATGGAAATTCGCAATTTATACATTTAGAAAAAGACAACTTCTCTTACATACTTGGATGTTGCCGATTTTGTTGGTTTGCTTACTTTAATAAATATGCATTCGTTATGTATTGTTTAGAGACAATGCGTACGTCCCGATAGTTGGACGCAAGAGTTGCGCAATTACAAACCTCATTATTTATGAAAAGAATCCAAAGGCGACTAGAAATAATGCTGAAAATAAAGCAAAATATGTCAAATGTTATTTTGTAGTTTTTCTGGCGCCAAATTAGTTTCACGATTCATGAAAGTCTAATTCACACTACTGCAACCCCTTTCGCACAGAAGAGACGTCACGGTCCTGTTGTGTTCTATCGAAATTTTTATTGTAAGTGTTCGACTGAACTCCAATCTATGGTCGCTTTTCGCCAAACTTTCATTAAAAGAAACCCGACTAGCTACAACCACTATATAGGATTTTCCTCACTCTCTACTAGTGCTTTTATCTAAACACAGCTTCCATAACACAAACTGTTTTCCCAGAACTGCTCGCTTATGGAACACGCTTTCACTGGCCTGCTTCCCGGTTAAATACAACATGGTATGTTTTTAAATCCAATGTAAATACGTTCTTGTTGGTTCGAGCTCATGAATAATAAAAGTCTATCTAATTTAAACTATTAACGATAACTACACTGTCATGCTGTTGCTCTTGCCCAACAACAACATGGCAAAAAGAAAGAAAGAAAGAAAGACATACAGAAGATGGGGCTTTGCTTCGAATTATTTTTATAAATTACAATATAAATTTCAAACAAAATAAATATCTGTTTATTTTGACATAATGTGTTGTTTTAGCTTCAAACGTATATAATACGTATTTTATTTTAATAATATATATATTTTTAATGCCTCTAGACACTAGTGTTTCATTATTTCGGGAATCGTCGGTGGAGGGTGACATGACATGATTAATACTGCTCGGCAGATCTGAACCCGGCCACGAATCAATCTCTGACTCTCGTAGCAAGTAACAGACCTCACGGATAATCTATATATATATATATATATATATATATATATATATATATATATATATATATATATATATAAGCGAAAATGTATGTATGTATGTATGTGTGTTCGGTTTTTATGTATGTCAACAAAAGGCTTTTTTCAGAGAAGCGGTCGCTCGCTTAACAACTTTTTAAAACTTTTAATATCACATATAAATCGTAATATCTCACAGTTAACAACGAAACTCACCTGTCTATTTAATTTGCTCGATTTCGGGAAGATAAATATTCAACATTTGTCGCTCGCCGCATGTGGGTTAGTTTTTTCCTATAACATCTTCGGGGAAAAAAGCGTTTAGCAGTCAAACTTGACCTCATTAACTCATAACGTTAGCATGTCGCGGTGGGGCAATGGTTAACGTCACACGTTTGTGTTTTCACACTTTAATTTACAAATTTGCCTCAAGGGTTCGGGTTAGATCCTCATACTTACTGTTTTTCACCCCACCCCCACCCCCGGAGTTTCCACACACACCTTCAAACACCTGGGCAACGCCAGGTATCCCTCGCTAGTCTTTATCTAAAGGTGAAAAGATATCTTTAATAAATAGTAGATATTTCTACTCGGTTATGATGTGTGTCACACTGTAGCGATTATATTAGCTAGTATGAAGTTTGATAAGGGTCACATTAGTACATGTCCAGATGAATTAGCTGCAACATAATTATAGTCAGCTTGCGGCAAACATAATTAATTTATATAAAAGAGATACAGATATATATATATATATATATATATATATATATATATATATATATATATATATTCCTTTTAAATTGCAAGTACGGATAAATCTTACCCGACATATCAAATTGTGTTATATTTCTTTACGACTATATATATATATATATATATATATATATATAAATTATATAAACATATACCACAATAAATCTAATATATATTATCTATATTCCTGTGTATACATATATATGTATGTATATATATATGTATATATATATATATATACATATATATGCCTTTTTATTAACGAACGCAGATGACTGAGTGTAATTATTGATATCAAATTGTCCTCAATTATATATATATCTTTTATATATATTCCATATAAAATGTGCTGATATTTTCGCTTATTTTCTCTTTTTTATTTGTAATATCTATCTTCTTATCGAAATCTTTCATGATAATCTTAATTAATATCAAGCTGCATGCAAGCATGGCTCTGTTTTCAATAAAAAGTAAGAAGTACATGATATTATCAAAACACGATCTGTATATATTAATAAACATTTTATGAAAAAAATCAACTCCAAACAAAATTTGGAAAAATTAAAACGAAATAGATTTCAGAGTGAAGAAACTCATTCACACAAGAAGAGACATTGTGATCTTTGAGATACCTGATACGCCTTGGCGCTTTTATCTTTAAATTTATAAGTAGTCATTGCTTCTCAAGGCCTAGTGTCCACTCGAGGATAAGAGTTAAGGAGTGTCAGATGGGACTAATCTAAATGGATTAAACTTAACAGTACAAACAGATCGAATGAGTGAGGAGGCGATAAATGGATGAATGAAGGTATCGAGGGTATCAGACGCTTTTCCATCGCTTTTAGGGGGGGGGAGCATCACTCTCCCCAAGGGCGTAAGAACCCAGGAGTACTTAAATAGCATGCTATAATTAATACAGAAAAAATCAGGTAGTGGGATGGGTTTCTAGATCCTAAAATTAGTTTTCTTGCATACGAGCCTTCGAAAGGATCTGTTTCTCAGTTCTTAGAAAGAAATACCAAACATTTATACAAAAAAAATGTTTTTGTTAAACATTTTAAACAAAAAAAAAAATAAAATAAGATAAACACTTCCTTTAAAAGTTTTGTTTAAATTTACGATGAAAGAATATTCCACCTGAGTGAATTTTAAAAAAATAAAATCTTATATAACTTTTACTAAGACATTTAGCTAAAAACAAAACATCATGTTTTTTGTGAAAATTTGGCAAAACTAGGAACATAGATCGGAGCTCAGACGAACACATAATCAAACTGTTGGTCAACCTGAACTCATACCTGGTGAAAAAATATTCTAGCGAGCGGTTGACACTGTGGTGCAGAAAGAAAGCAGGAGCAGAAATAGTTGAGTCGGAATGACGGATTACGGGCCTGGCTGTGCGAGATTTCTCGGACCTGTCGGTTTGAGGAAGTGGCCCGATTCAGGCGCTGTTAGCAAATATGCTGGGTGAAGTACCCCATGACCGGGACATTCGAGCAGATGTCCTGAAGGAGAACCCGATTTACTCAGACAAGTGCGCGATTGTGGAATCGAATAAACAGGTAGCTTCCATCGCTGAAAGGCGAAAAATATCACGGTCAAAACCTAAAGGGGGCTATTGAGAACCATCTTATAGTAAGGAGAATCCGACGGAGGACGCAGAAAAAAGGAGCCATCCCCGGAAGATTGACGTTGAATATCCGAAATTGATTCCATAACCCCGTTATAGGTCGATTGGAATTGCTTTCCATTATGAAGGATATAGGGCGGATGATTGCGCGACCTGATGAGCTTGACGCACGAGGAGTTTGAACCGGTTGTCAGAAAATCGCTCAGATCGGTCATTGCAACCGGTGATGCACGGATGCTGCTTATCTGAGGTTGGAACGAAGAAGGATAAATAATATGGTCTCCCTCAGTTAACTCAGTGGGAAGACCCAGGGAAGCTAGAAGGTACTGCTCAAGAAAGCAAGAGGCCAGTTGGTTCGGGTTAACACAAACTCTCTTACAGAAGATCTCTCGTTGTCGGCTCCCGCAATGTGCTATTAGAAGAGGTGTGTGGATAAAAGGGAGATATTTTTCTAGAAAATAGAGGACGAGGGATGAGATCGAACTAATCTCTTTCCTCTTTGTTGGTTGCATACGCGCAGAAAGGGCCATTGTGTCTGTGCTGTCGCTGGCGATGGGTAGGTCGAACTTGGAACCATCTTCTTCCAAGGGTAAGCGAGAATTAGAAACTTTATTAAGGAGGAATGTATAAGGAATTATCTTCCTTCGTGCAGTTTATGAGAAATCATTAATTTGCATGGGTATCTGCATATCAGTTTGTACAATTCTTCTGACTGTTCGATCAGACAATCCTGTGGCCAAAGTATGTTGGCGAGCTGAACGGGTAGGAGACTGAGTAGCAGATAGTTTCACAGCTCGAATAATGTCTAGCGTTCCAATGGTTCTAGGCCTTCCAGATCGCTTCCATTTAAGTGTCGATCCTGTAGCTCTGAAATTTGCAACTCATAGCTGTATTGAGTTTCTATCTGGAACATGATTATTGTGTAGCGGGTACATATTAGAGACATGTATAACGGAGACTCAGAACAGGGATAACGACGAATATGACAATACTGAGGGAGAGACATTTATGGTTGTCTTCAAGTCCAACGTAAACAAGTTCTTGATGAACCGATCCATTCAAGTTAACAAATTTTCCGAATTTCCATTACTAACGATCACTATATTGTCCAACTTACCACTGTACACTTTAACCTTTATCATCGAACGGCCTCTGGGCCTTGATAAGTGGTGATGCCTATGTAATATATATATATATATATATATATATATATATATATATATATATATATATATTCCTTTTAAATTGTAAGTGCGGATAAACTTGAACTATCAAATTGTGTTATATTTCTTTACGTCTGTATATATATATATATATATATACTAGCTGTACCCTGCCACGCGTTGCAGTGGCTCAATTTGGTGTAATGGAAAAAATTAATAAAAGAGAAAATGCATGTTTCTTATATTAGTACAGCAATCCACTGCAAAAAGTGAAAAAGAAGGCGAAACTGAAAAAAATGGTGCTCTTGCAGAATTTGATCTGGATCCTCGAGAGTTTCTGTCAATCATTCATGTTTTGGACTTGACCAACAATCAGTGGATGAAGCCGAACGTAGCAAAAATGTTGAAACGCTAAATGCTTTTTTTGTTGTTGTTTTAAAAAATGTGATTTAGTAATTAATATTTGGTTGATGGTGGGGGGAGGGGGGTTACTATACACAGATTCGAAAAAGTCGTCCAAAAACAAATAAATGAAAGCAAAGGTAAGGTAATTTACGTTTCTACCTAATTGGATAATTGTTTAGTGTTTTTATGTAATGTAAAATGTTTAATTGGCTCAAAAAACAGAAATGGTCGCGAATTCTGTTGAATACGTTAAGTTTGGGAAAGTAAGTTGAAAACTAAAAACTATACAAAACAGTGTCTTAAACTCACCGAACATATGTTACCATGACATAGGCTGGCATAATGGATAGGTTTCTGACAGTATTTTGTATAGTTTTTTTAGTTTTAACTCAGTTTCTCTAACTTAAAGTAATCAACAGTGTCCACCACCATTTGTAGCTTTCAAATACACCAATAAACACTGTTTTTCGAGCCGACTAAACGTTACATTAAATGAAAAGGGTTTATATTACTAAACACAGATAAAAAGAAGTTGTCAAAAAATAAATATATAACAAATAAATGTTATCAAAGGCAAGAAAAGTAAGTGTTCTACCTAACTGGATAAGATTTTAGTGTTTTTATGTAATGTATAATCGGTTCAAAAACATTCAATGTTTATCGGTATATCTGAAAAATACAAATGGCGGCAGACTGTATCGAACATGTTAAGTTTGGGGAAATTTTGGGAAAATGAGTTTAAACTAAAAATAATGTTAGGAACTCACTCAATATATGTTACCATGATGTAGGGTGGCATATAATCGGTGGTTTTAAACTTTTGCTCGATACAGGTGACGACTTTTAAAAATCCCTTTTAGTGATTACCTGGTGTGAGGATATTTGTACAACTAAACGGCAAATCTGCTCAAAAAAATCCGGTATTATTTTACTTTAAGGCCCGTTTCACGTTCATATATAACGAAATATTTTATTGTAGATTTCGGTGTGCTAAAAACGAATCTGCAAACCGTTTACGTAGCAAAAAAAAGTTTTCATGACATTCATGAAATTACTTTTTCGAAAAGTGGGTGATCACTTTTCAATGTAAATTTAACTTAGAATGAGCACCCACTTTCTGGCGACCTGAGAGAGGGGCATTTTTCTGTTTCTTGGCTAAAAAGTTTTTTTGTTTAATTTCTTTTGCATGGTAATAACCCCTGAACTCTGGGACTATTTTCCATTTAACAGCCGTAGCCTTCGTTTACGCTATGCGTAAGCATAAACGAAAGCTGTTTAGCCAATAAACATGGGAGAAAATCCCCCCTCTCTCAGGTGGCTAGAAAGTGGGTTCTCATTTTAAGTTAAATTTACATGGAAAAGTGATCGCCACTTTTTCGAAAAAGTAATTTCTTCATATCATACAAACTATTTTTTTGTGACGGAAACGGTTTGCAAGTTCGTTTTTAGCACACCAAAATCTACAAAAAAAAAATGTCGTTATTTACGAACGTGAGACGCACAGCCCTTAATGGAAAATTATATAAAAATTCCGGGGGAAAATAGTTTTCAATAAAAACAGCAAATGAATTCGATAGAAAAAAATGGATGCTATTTTTTTTTCTTTCTGTGTGTTTCTTGGCTTAAAAGTCTTTTTGTTTGATTTCTTTTGCATGGTATTAACCCCTGAACTCTGGGACTATTTTCCATTTCACAGACGTAGCCTTTGTTTATGCTATGCGTGAGCATAAACGAAAACTGTTAAATATGCATTCGCGTACCAAACTGCCTTGTAAAAAAAACCTTTAAGCCAATAAACACGAAAATAAATGCCCCTTCCTCAGGTGGCCAGAAAGTGGGTGCTCATTTTAAGTTAAATTTACATGGAAAAGTGATCACCCACTTTTCAGAAAAAAAAAATTTCTTCAGATGATGAAAACTATTTTGATACTCCTTGGGCGTTGAGTTCCATGGCGACCCGCAGAATTATTTAATGGTTGTTCCCTTAGTACCCCCCTAGTCAAGGCTAACGCATGCGCACGTAACATTTTTTTATTTATTTACTTACGTGGTGGAGTTTCTATACTGATAGGTTTTTTTTAAATGTTTTCACTGGATTATTATTGATTGAACACTAACCAGATTACGAAAAAAAATTGAAAAAAAAAAATCTTTTCAACATTTGAAAGGGATACTAACTTTTTAGTTACCACGTTCTGGTAAATCGGTCACTTTTTATTTATTTATTTTTATTTTTTTCTAAATACGGAAGTGTCTTCGGGAGATATAAAATGGTCGCATGTTGACGAAGCAATGTATCGGGAGGCGTACGGGATTAAAAATTATTGGTAAATTTTTAGATTAGGTCCACCTCCTCAATTTTCTTTTAAATGACGATAATGCTGAATACGAAAATCGCATCGAAATTTTGCAGAAATAAGTAGTTATCAAGATATAAAAAGTTGTATTATGCATTGTAATCTTTGGCGGCCATCTTTTTACGTGTGTGTATTTGTTTATGGCGCGTGTGAACGTAAAAAGATGGCCGCCGAAGAATACAATGCATAATACAACTATTTATTTCCGCAAAATTTCAATGCAATTTGCGTGTTCAGCATACTCGGAAACCTATAAATGTCGTCATTGAAAGGAAAATTGTGGAGGTGGACCTAATCTAAAAAAATACCAAATTATTAAACATTTCTCCAGCATGTTAGTGAAATTTATAATACTTTAAAAAAATTAAAAAGAAACAAAACATAAGTTTTGAAAAAAAAACTCACCTTTCACAATAACAATTAAAAAAAACCACAAACTGACTAAATAAGTAAAAAAAAAATTATTAAAAATCTCGAAACTTTATTTTCATGAAAACAATAAAAAAAAGTCCTGTTCTCTCTATTTTTTTTCTTTGAGAAACAAATATATTTCTGACTTACAAATGCGGTAGAGACTCATTATTTTTACTTTCTATGGTTTTGATATACCGCGTTTTTATAACTTACAAAATGGGTGACTGATTTATCAGAACGTTGTAACTAAAAAGTGAGCACCACTTTCAAATGTCGAAATAATGATTTCTTTTTTACATTTTTTTTTTAATAATCTGTTTATTTAGTATCCAATCAATAATAATCCAGTGAAAAAAAATTCCAAAAACCTATAAGTATAGAAATTAAGCATGGAAGTAATGTTTGTACAACGTAACGTCGCCTTTCGCACTTTTACAAACATTTTTTTTTTAAAAAGTAACTAAACCATTTATTGATAATTTGTCACGTGTACAAACATGTATTTATTTACGTAGGCTTAACTCCTTTCATGAATAAGAAAAGTTTTACTCTTTAAGAATAATAAAAGGAAAAAGTTACTGAACATTTATAAAAAGACTTCTTTTCATGAAGGTCAGAGGAATAGTTGGCCGAAAATTCGTGAAACAACAACAATAAATAAAAATGGTGCTAATGCAGAGAGCCGCGCTATTTTTTAAATCATATTTCCACGTTTAAATAACGTTTTACGATGTGTTTTTTAATTTTTTATTTATTCAATTGTAAGGTTAAAGTACAGAATAGGTACAAAACATCCTTACCTCCCCATGTTAAGAATGACTTTTTAAATAATAACATTATTTCAGCACGGATCACTCTCTGCATGAGTAATCTTATATATAAAAAAAAAACTCAAAAGCAAGCAACAAACTTTAAAAAATACCAAATTATTAAACATTTCTCCAGCATGTTAGTGAAATTTATAATACTTTAAAAAAATTAAAAAGAAACAAAACAAAAGTTATGAAAAAAAACTCACCTTTCACAAAAACAATTTAAAAAAAAAACACAAACTGACTAAATAAGTAAAAAAAAAAAATAATTAAAAATCTCGAAACTTTATTTTCATGAAAACAATAAAAAAAAGTCCTGTTCTCTCTATTTTTTCTTTGAGAAACAAATATATTTCTGACTTACAAATGCGGTAGAGACTCATTATTTTTACTTTCTATGGTTTTGATATACCGCGTTTTTATTGCTTACAAAATGGGTGACTGATTTATCAGAACGTTGTAACTAAAAAGTGAGCACCACTTTCAAATGTCGAAATAATGATTTCTCTTTTACATTTTTTTTAATAATCTGTTTAATTAGTGTCCAATCAATAATAATCCAGTGAAAAAAAATTCCAAAAACCTATAAGTATAGAAATTAAGCATGGGAGTAATGTTTGTACAACGTAACGTCGCCTTTCGCTCTTTTACAAACATTTTTTAAAAAAAGTAACTAAACCATTTATTGATAATTTGTCACGTGTACAAACATTTATTTATTTACGTAGGCTTAACTCCTTTCATGAATAAGAAAAGTTTTACTCTTTAAGAATAATAAAAGGAAAAAGTTACTGAACATTTATAAAAGGACTTCTTTTCATGAAGGCCAGAGGAATAGTTGGCCGAAAATTCGTGAAACAACAACAATAAATAAAAATGGTGCTAATGCAGAGAGCTGCGCTATTTTTTAAATCATATTTCCACGTTTAAATAACGTTTTACGATGTGTTTTTTAATTTTTTATTTATTCAATTGTAAGGTTAAAGTACAGAATAGGTACAAAACATCCTTACCTCCCCATGTTAAGAATGACTTTTTAAATAATAACATTATTTCAGCACGGATCACTCTCTCCATGAGTAATCTTATATATAAAAAAAAACTCAAAAGCAAGCAACAAACTTTTTTTTGGCCTTATATAATAAAGAAAAGATGTGTAAATTAAAAAATTTGGAAGATAAACAAATGAAATATGTTTTTTTTTGTTTGTTTTTTTTTACTTATCGAGTTAAGAGAAAATTAAACCTTTCGTCAATTCGTGGCTGTGAAATGAATCGAACCGGAAGTTCAGTTTTATCAACAGAACAGATTCGCAGAAACGATAAATAAATATATTTATTTTATTTAATATTTTAATTTTAATTAGGTAAATTTATTTTAATAACATAAAAACATACCTCGACTCTAAAAATGGGTTGTCTGAAAATTTCAAATAAATTGGTAACGTATAAACATGGTTTTATTTCTTTAGAACGAACCAACTTTACATTTTTATATATATAGATATATATATATATATTCCTTTTAAATTGTAAGTGCGGATAAACTTGAACTATCAAATTGTGTTATATTTCTTTACGTCCGTATGTATGTATGTATGTATATATATATATATATATATATATATATATATACATTATATAAACATACATCACAATAGATCTAATATATATTATCTATATTCCTGTGCATACATATATATATGTATATATGTACAGGGATAACGACGATGATGACAATACTGAAGGAGAGACATTTATTTTCTTACTTCATCTTGGTTTCTCAGCCTCCCAGCCATTGCTACCTGTAACTTTAGTTTATTCTTTAAGCTCTAGGTCATTATTCGGCAACTGAGAAGATGAAAGAGGCTATGAATCTGAAATCATCTCGGAAGATCCTTTTTTTTTTGTATTTTGATTTCAGTTATGTATTGTCCATCAGCAATCAGTTCAAGTCTCCATGTTTTCATTTCATTTTCTATTAAATTGATGATCTCGCTTGGTATTTTGTACATTCTCAGACATTCTATTATCCATACTTGTAGGATTCTACCATATGCCATGGCCAGAATTATTTTATTTTTATATTTTTAATTACATTTTCACCCCAAACAAGGCAAATTGCCACTTTGGTGTAGGGGGCTACTATCAGGGCAACAACTACTGGGGTACTATGTAGGGATTTGGGCAGCAAGATGTCGGTTCACGTTACACTTGAACTTCTGCACGTCAGTACTGTTGGGGAAGCAGGGACCTGGAATGGAAATCCAGAGTCTAGCGGTTCTGGGGAAGAAACTATTGGAGTAAAAAGATCTTTTACATCTAGGGATCTCTACAGTGTGGGGGTGGGATTTAGCAGCGTGTCGGGTTTGTCGAGGGTGTCTACGTCGTGGGGGCACAAGTGATTTTCTACTTTTGCCCTCCTTCAGAATCCTTTGGTGTATGTATAACACTATATGCGTAACTCTTTCCTTTTTGGCATCCCTTCTGTTCCTCGGGAAGTAATCCGCAATTATGAAGGGCTGATGAATTTGTTCTCTCAGTTGTGTAGTAAGTATTTTTCACATTGTAGGTAAACAGGTTATAGACTTGTAGTTGCTGGGGATACACAAGAGGGCTTCCCCCGGGCCTTCCGGAAGTTATTGGAACGATAGACCTAGTGCAATGCAGTCGGAGGAGATTACTTCAAAGATGAGTAGTGTTTTATGTGTGTACTCTCAATGAAAGTGCTCATACGAAAAAAGTATTTTCTCTACCCTGCAACCTCTCTCCCACAGAAGAGACGTTGCGCGCCTATCCTTGTTTTATTGTTATTTCCATGGCAGGTGCTCGTCTGAACTCCAATCTCTGGTCCCCCCTCGCCAATCTTTCACGGAAAACACCCGTCTAGCTGAATCCACTCTGAAAAATTTCCCCCACTCTATATCTGTGCCTAAATCAAAACGCGGATTCCATGAACAAAGCTCCTTTCTTAGAACTGCACGCCTGTGGAACTCTGTTCCGTTTGCCTGCTTCCCACCGGACTACAACTTGGATGTCTTCAAGTCCAATGTTAACAAATTCCTAATGAACCGCCCTTTTAAGTAAACACTTCATCAAATCTCCACATTAACGTAATGTACTTGCAATAACCCTTATCCCTGAGTGGCTTCCGGGCCTTGATAAGTGGTGATCATTGTGTAAAAAAAAAAAACATTGAAGGCATCTTGTATTTTTTAAGAATACATATACATATATCATATATATATTATATATATACATATATATTAAGAATACATATACATATATCATATATATATACATATATATTAAGAATACATATACATATATCATATATATATTATATATATATATACATATATATTAAGAATACATATACATATATCATATATATATTATATATATATATACATATATATTAAGAATACATATACATATATCATATATATATTATATATATATATACATATATATTAAGAATACATATACATATATCATATATATATTATATATATATATACATATATATACATAATACATATACATATATCATATATATATTATATATATATATACATATATATTAAGAATACATATACATATATCAGTACTCATATATATTAAGAATACATATACATATATCATATATATATTATATATATATATACATATATATTAAGAATACATATACATATATCATATATATATTATATATATACATATATATTAAGAATACATATACATATATCAGTACTCATATATATTAAGAATACATATACATATATCAGTACTCATATATATTAAGAATACATATACATATATCATATATATATTATATATATACATATATATTAAGAATACATATACATATATCATATATATATTATATATATATATACATATAT
>NC_136520.1:7366475-7388975 GCF_053919585.1 Euprymna scolopes | reverse complement strand
CTTGCTGGTAATGCGTTCGAATTTGGCCACGAAGCCACATCTTTTTCCCCTTTTTCTAAGCCTTTATCCAAGGTAACGGCAATTAAGAACTATTAAACACTGAATTCGAGCGAATGCATTAGATAAGCAAAAGTATATATATATATATATATATATATATATATATGCTTAAGGAAAAGAGAGAGAGAGAGAGAGAGAGAGAGGGGGGGCATGACGTTCTACAAATGATTCCTCTTACTTTCTGCTCCGCCGAATTGATTCTAAGTGAGATATTTATAAAGCAACCCTTGTCACGGACGTGCCTGAGAAGCACATATGTGTCACTGAATTTATTCCATGCAATTGAGCGATTACGAGATCGATGCAGTAGACGTCCACGCAGTTAGTATATAGGTGCCTCGATTTCAGAGTGGCGACACAGATATGAGGTACAAAGCACTCTCTGGACATTTATGAGCGAGGCATTAAACAAGGCATTAAACATGGCATTAAACATGGCATTAAACAAGGCATTAAACATGGCCAGCAAAAGTGAATGACGTGGTTGTGATTATGTACCTATTTACTATGCCTCCCCACGGGACAGAGTTAGACAGCAGGGTCGTTTTTTAACGTGGAGAAAAGGTATAAAAATAAAAAAATTGTCTCAGTCGTGTAGGACTGATCCTCCACCGAAAGAGAACAAGAAATGAAATATGTAGAACAAAAGATCGTTAGTTTTAATGGTACTGCGCCCCTCTTTATAGCTATTAAATGTTTTAGTCTTAAATTAAAAAATCGGTGGTCTTACTTTGGAAACACTCTCTTACACACACACACACACACACACGCACACATATATATATATATATATATATACTTCATTTACTCACATAAATTAATATACGAAAGTATAAATTTATGCGTAAATTAAGTATTCACGTCAACAGTGCTCAATACGTAGGTAGAGCTAGATAGTAAGTTATAAAATATATATTGCGATTAAGCTTAATCGCCATATATATTTTATAACTTACTATATATATATATATATATATATATATATATATATATATATATATATATATATATATATATATAGTCCTGGTCAAATCATAAGACCACTTAAGAAAGTAAGCGTTTACGCATATTATCGAATTTTTAATCCAACAAATGGTTGAAACCATTGCCAAAATGGAAAATATGATGGAAAAAAATGAAATCTGCTTCATTCGAAACCTTAACCCTGATCTAATAATAATCTTTTAAAAAACAAACATTTTACCTGGTCTAAATGATAAGACCACTTTTATAAGATCGGCTTGTTTTGAAAAAATGAATACGAAAAGCTTTCTATGTTACTAAAAACAACTTGTTAGTGGATAAAAAAAACATCTTACTAAATTATAAATGGCAAAAGGGAAACCATTATCAGAGTTTGAGAGAGGAAGAATCTTTGAGTTTAATAGGGGTGGACTCTTCCATAGATCCATTGCAAACGAAGTGAATCGTAGCAAAACGGTCATCATAAATATTTTAAGAAATCCAGATCAATATGGGCACAAAAGAAATCCAGGTTGACCAAAAAAAAAAAATAAATAACCCCATCACTGGATCGCCGTATCAAAAGAAGTTTTTAAAAAATCCAGTATGAGCTCAAGTAGATTGAAAAGCCAAACAGCAGCAGAATGTAGTCCTTAAACCATCAGAAGGCATCTGAAAATGAAGGGTTTCAATCATTTTAAGCGACTGCAGAAACCACGTCTTCTTGAACAGCACAACACTAACCGACTTAAATATGCCGCCAAATACCAGACTTGGGATGAAGAGAAGTGGGAAAATGTCATTTTCTTCCATGAGAAAAAGTTTAATCTAGATGGTCCAGATGGATTTCAACACTATTGGCATGATAAACATTTTCCCAAAGAGACTTTTTCAACTCGGCATAGTGGAGGAGGATCTTTAATGATCTGGGGAGCTTTCTCGTCAGCTGGGACCCTAAATTGCAAGTAGTGAAAGGCCGGCAAACATCATTGAAGTACATTTAGTGCTTGAAAATGCTTCTATCAGGACTGAAGGTCCACGTCTGTGTGGAAGAAATTGGATTTTCCAGCAAAACAACGCTGCGATACACACTTCTCGACAAGCACGAGAATACTTTTCTTCAAATAATATAGAATTGTTAGATCATCCAGCATGTTCTCCGGACCTCAATCCCATTGAAAATCTTTGGGGATGGATGGCAAAAGAAGTGTTCAAGGATGGAACCCAGTATGATTCGATAAAGGAACTTTCTGATTCAGTTTTCAGTACATGGGATAAAATTCCTTCGCAACTGATAAAAAACTTAGTCGCAAGCATGCCGAAGAGAATTTTTGAAGTAATTCGTAATAATGGAGGCTATACTAAATACTTAGACCCTTTTTAGTAATTTATAATTGCCTTTTGTTAGATAAATTATCAGTGGTCTTATCATTTTAACCAGGTGAAAATGTTTGTTTTTTAAAAAATAATTATTAGATCAGGGTTAAGTTTCGAATGGAGCAGATTTCATTTTTTTCCATAATATTTTCCCTTTTGGCAATGGTTTCAACCATTTGTTTGATTAAAAATTCGATAATATGCGTAAACGCATACTTTCTTAATTGGTCTTATGATTTTGACCAGGACTATATATAGCCTCTGATACTTTACACGACCAGTCGCCACAGTCGATTGAAAATTTCTTGGCTCGACTAAAAGTCGTAAATCACTCGCCCGTCAGTCGATGAAATTTCTTTAAATAAAGAAACAGGAAAAACTCATATATTTTACGACTCTCAAATATGCGGTGACTTAGAATGACCCATGTCTCATCATTTTTGAATTCTTTCATCTCTAGCTGTGAGACCGTTGGAATATCGTATTGAAAAAATGGTGATCCCGCTAAAGGTCAACAAGATGTCAAATTTACACAGTCGGTGTGTAGTCAAAATGTCGCCTTCATTTAGTTCTCTGATTTTGAAATTCATTTGGAAAAAATATTTCTTCGACGCTATAACTAAACGACGGTACCAATAAACATGAATTATTTATATTTCAATAGTCATTTCGATACTACGTATCAGCATCCAAAGAAAGGATTCTTATTTCTATGGAACAATAATATGAACGATGCTATATAAAGAAACTAGTGTTGTATTTTAACGCTTTGTTGAATATTTACTGAAATATTTGTAGTAATAAAATAGTTGATTTACAAGAGCTAAACAAATATTTTCTTGTTAGATTATACACACGGTAATTTCTTGAATTGTTGTAAAATTATTTACTATTATTGACTGAAACAAAGACATAAAGTCGGACGAGTAAAAATATTTTGGGGCGAGTAAATTTTCCCTCACACTCGACCAGTGGTCGAGTGATTTTTTTTTTAACAACCAGTTTTTATGGAAACGTGAGATTGTAAAGTTTACAAAATATTACTGGCAGCAATATTCTATAAATTATCCCATCTAAACAAGAATTGCTCGATATGCAAGATAGAGCAAATAAATTAAATTGTGATTCAATGAATTTCAAAAAACTCTCATTGAAATGAAATGAAATGGTTGAGTTTCATATCAAAGATTTTTTATTATTCTAAACAAGACAAAGAATGCTTTAGAAAATTAATCTCCTTAACCTATAGGGTTTCGATGTCTACCATCTCATCAGAGGAGAGAAAATATTCGCAAATATTTATAAAGGTATGCACTCTATTTGCTTAAGTCAAATATATATATATATAAGTTATATATATATATATATGTTTATACAAATGTGTGTATATATATGTCTGTGTATGTGTATGTGTGTATGTATGTATATGTGTGTTCATGTGTATATAGGGATGAATATGCACATATGTTTCACCCGACTTCCTACCACTTACCACTACCTACTCTCCCTAACACTTCGCCCCACTAAAAATAATATAGACTTCTAATGAAAAGGTTTCCACCAGACTTTGAATTATTATCGCTGGACCCACAAACAAATTTATACTAGCACTTGCCCGATTCGGATATCTACACAGCTATGCGGATTACCCAATATATAACTTGGACATTATTACCAAACGGATGTAAAGAACGCATAACATGGATTTTTCCAAGCAAGCTGGATCGAAAAAAACATTCATATCCTTTTTCTGCAAATCCTCCTGCTACAGGACTTCTGATAAATTTATTATTTTGACTTTGACTTTCCATGTCTCACTGACTTTTTTGAAATCTTGTACAAACATTAAACATGATATGAATAAAAAGTAACAGAACGGATTGTCCTGGAAAACTCAGGTTGATCCGATAGGGCTGCCTTTCGAGTTAAAATGGCTAAAATTGACACTTTTGTGCTTATTAAAAAAAAAAATTATGCCTTGGATTTTAATAAAACTTTCTAAAAAACTGATTCTATATAATTTTGTTTTCTATACTTCGCGATAACTCTTGGATATGCTTCAGGGGCTCTTTTAGTGCTAATAAAAACACTCCATTTTTGGGACCATTTTACTATATCTACCCACTTTTCTGTGTATTCTATTTAGCAGGTTTGCATGGTGCTGAACTCAAATCTAAATATGTTAAGGTCTTGGAGACTTTCGGGGCTAAATGGTGGGGGCGGCAAATGATGGACTTAGTTATTTCTTTTTTTGCATGTTCAGAACTCAAATTTACATATATTAAAACATAAAACTGCATAGCTGGTACATTTTCACCAGGATTTGACGTCCCCTGAGAAATTTTCGGGCTGAGCGGAGGAAGGTGGGGCAATACTAATCATGCAAACTTAACTTGGTTTCTAGGAAATCGCCTACATATTTATTTGGACGTAAGCAAATAATATATTTATTAATTCATTACTTTCTATTTATTTATTTTCCTGCATGCTTTAAATCGAACTGTAACATCCACGATTTGCAAAGGGGATTTTTCCCGAAATATAATGGATCTGGCCACAGACATAACAAGTAAGACATTTATACTTAATACAATTGAATAAATATATGCGTATATATAGACATATATGTATATGCTTATTGATTTGTAAATCACCACTTGTTTTCATCTTCTCCCATCAACACCGACTATATCTCATTCGTCGCATTGTGATAGCCTTCTAAATCTCTACTACATACTGGCCCACACGATGGTTTAAGCAAACTACATATCAATTCTCATATATATATATATATATATATATATATATATATATATATATATATATATATATATATATATATACTGTCGTACAGGCGGCCGGGTTTCAATCCTGGCTTGAGGTAGTTGCCTGTCTAGCCGCACTGATGAGCTGTGAAACAACGAACCAGTACTGTATGTGGATGACTATAATGCTCCTCATCTTGAGTTTAGTATATTGAGAAGTGATACACGAATTACCATTAGCTATAAAGCAATGCTCTTTGTTTAAACAAATCGAGCTTAGATTTTTTAGACGATGTCAAAACATCGTTAAACTCACGACTCGATCAGCAGCCAGCGATAGCGTAGTGGTTAGGATCATTGACTATCGTGTCGTATAGGCGGTCGGGTTTCAATCCTGAGTTTAGGTAGTTTCCTGTCTAGCCGTACTGATGAGCTGTGAAACAGCGAAACAGTACCGGATGTGGATGACTATATATATATATATATATATATATATATATATATATATATATATATATATATATATGCAGGGTGAGTCACCGGAAAGGGATGTTTTTAGAACGCTCCTTGCTCTGCCTGAGTAAAGGATATGGTGTAAGGAAGTTAATCTTTAAACCTGCTTCATATGCCGTTTAGTTTGTTGTTATTTGTTTATCTTTTACGTTAAATGTTTGAAATCAGTTCTATTTTTTTTTTGCTGATCTTCGCAGACGAAGAATCAGTAGGATATCAATGTGGTTTCAACAAGATGGGACCACTGCTCATACAGCGAAATCATTCCCTAATCATGTCTCCCGTGGTCTCTGCGCTCACCCGATTTTTCCATGTGCATTTTTTATCTGTGAAGATTTTTGAAATCATGCGTATTTGCTGGGAAACCTCGCACACTTGGAGAATTGAAGACTACAATACGTGAAAATATCCAAAAAAATAATAATAGGTAAAGAAACTTTAGTGAAAGTGGGGGCTAACTTTAAAAAGCGGCGTCAAATTTGTGTTAGTGAAAATAGCCATCATTTGTCCGTTTTCCTTCTAGATGTTCCATAATGGCACAGCTTTACAAATTATTTTATGTACATTATAAATGTTTTGTTGACATATTTGCAGAGTTTTGTTTCCCTGAAACACGTCCGTTTCCCGTGACTCACCTTGTAGATACATCCAATTATATTAAAGTCACTATGAGGGAGCTCATTCCTCACAGGTTCCGAAACGGCTGGACCTATCTTTTGCAAATTTCACACAAAGGTAATTTATATTTCTTGCTGTGTTCTTAGATATGTTCATATAGAGATTCATCCGATGATTGCACAGGACCCTACAGGCTGCGCAAAAACAGGTTTGTACAAATTTGTAAGGCCTTCAATTTGAAAAGAGTAACTTATCTTACGTTTGGTAGGAATTTAGACCATACAATCTAAACAAGGCACTCAGTTTGCAGAAACAGCAAGAAGAACTCTATTTTTCATTCAACATTTTGTTTTCAGCAAACCTGCGCCTAGAATATTTCCCGTCCGTCAGATCACGTTTAACATGCTTCGTTATATTTTTGCCGTTTCCTGAAGATCGAACGTGATCTTGGTATCCCTAGAATTAATACTAACTTAACAGTGGCTAGTCTAATGGTGTTATTTATTAATTTGCTATATTGATAATTAACAAGTTAAACATGCATGGTCCTACGTGAGTGCCCAGTGAATGAGGCATAAAAAAAATGACTAAGTTCAGCATTTGTTCCCCTCATTTAGCCCCACAAGTCCCTAGGTGACGTCAAATCCTGGTGAAAATGAAAAAACGGTGCAGTTTTAGGCCTTAACATATGTCGATTTGAGTTTTGCATCATGCAAAAGAAGAAATGACTACGTCCATTATTTGCCCCCCCTCATTTAGCCCCGAAAGTCCCCAAGGCCTTAACATATTTAAATTTGAGTTCAGCACCATGCAAAACTGCTAAATAGACATACACAGAAATTTGGGGGACAAATATGGTAAAATCGTCCCCAAATAGAGTGTTTTGCCGTCTTAAACGAGCCCCTGATGCACACCTAAGAGTTATTGTGAATTATAGACAAACAAAATTATATAGAAATCAGTTAGTTACAACTTTTCTGATAGTTTTATAAAAATCGAAGGCATCATTTTTTTTTTTTTTAATAAGTACAAAAAGTGTCAATTTTAGCCATTTTAACCCGAAAGGCGCCCCTGGGGGGGGGGGAAACCGGAGTTTTCCCGGAAGATCGTTCTGTATTTTTTTTTTACTCATATTTAATGTTTTTTTTTTTTTTTTACATAGGCATCACCACATTATCAAGGCCAAGAGGCCACTCAAGGATAAGGGTTAAAGAGTGTACAGTAGAAATTGGACAATATAGTAATCATTAGTAATGAAAATTTGGTAAATTTGATAACTTATATGGAACGGCTCATCAAGAACTTATTTACGTTAGACTTGAACACAACCATATTGTAGTCAGCCGGAAAACAGGAAAACAGAAGACAATTCCACAGGCGTGCAGTTCTAAGAAAGAAGTTTTGTTCATGGAATCTACGTTTAGGTTTAGGCACAGATAAAGAGTGGGGGGAATTATTGATAGTGTTTACAGCTAGACGAGTGTTTCTTGTGAAAGTTTGGCGAGGGGGGACCATAGATTGAAGCTCAGTCGAACACTTTCCATGAAAATAACGATACATCAGAGACAAACTCGCAACATATATATATATAGATAGAGGTTGCAAGGAAGAGAAAAGGATATCTCCTATGTTTGTGCAAAATTTCAAAAAAGTTCCAGGCGTAGTTATTGAAAAAAGTGCGGACAGACGAATTTACAGGTCCACCCTCTTTTTGTCTGAATACCATATGTGATACAGATTCCTCCCAAATTTTGCAGAACATGATTGAGTTTTGTGTCGATCTCCATAGATTTATTATAATGCGCTTTATATGAGCTAAATTTATTTACTCTCCTAAATACGTAATGCTTGACATTTTGGTGCTTATTGAGATTGGCACTTCTGACGGCAGTTAAAAGTAAAGAAAACATTGAAGTGTCTCATGATGTACGTACTCGTTACAGAACTAAGATGTCATATTCCAAAAATCACGTAAATCGACCAAGTAGTTTTATTAAAAACTTCGTAATTCAAAATTAAGGATTTTTAGCGATTTTATAACTAAACTGCATTGAACATGAGACTTGTTTTTTTTTTTATCTCGACACGTCGATTTAGGTTGTCTTTTCCTTTTTTTTATTTCATCGAATTTAATCATGGTTTACGGAAACACAATGACGCGCTTAATCGTAAAATTCTATTTGCTTGAATAAAAAAAAACCTACTAAATCAAATTACGTGGTTTTTGGAATATTTCATCTTCTTTTCGTTATTGGTACGTGCATCATATACACTTTTTTGTATTTTCTTTTTTTTTTTTTTCATAACTGCCGCCCTGGGTGCCAATGTGAGTGAGTACCGAAATTTTTGATATGTAATGGTATAATCGAATTATAGAGAAACCTCACATACAACGTTTAGTTTATGATTAATGTGGACTTAGAGGTCATATTGGATGTCCTATGGAGACGAAAGATGCAGAATGAGGCGGGCCGGTGGGAAATATGCATATGGTATTAAGGAAATACATCAATTTGGGAGGAAAAAAAAACAATATTCTTTATATTTTTCGCATAATGGTTGCATTCTCAACGAAGACATATTTACGAGGAAGTATTGAATTGTAATATAGAATGCTACTAAGACTAAACTTCTTTCCTAAATCACTAACAAACAAACCCCAACAACAGAATACCCTGACAAATAACACCCCACATGATACCTCATCCTTGAAACTCTTCGGCTTACCATTCACAGTCAACGTTAATTTGAACAAATACATTCAAGACTGCCAATTCTGCTGTAAAGAAGTGTCCTGTTCATTTAGCCTGACTGCATTTAATACAATCAATTTTGATATGCATATAAATATACATATGGAGCAAAATAATAAACTGCCGTTATGGTGGATACCGGTAGCTCAGAAAGCTAGATATCATCAAGCATCATCCATAAGTACAACTGCCCGACACAAACTTCTTGCAGGAAGATATCAATATCCACAGCCTTATCAAGCAGTACATTAGGTCATTGCGACATTAGCATATAAAGAGTTTACCTACCCACATTTCAAACTTTCAGTCCTTCTAGTTACTCAGATGTTTTACTTGGCCATGACTTTCTCATACTACACTCAAAGGTAGAAATACCTTTTTGGGGATCACAAAGATCCCTTCTCTGTATGCTCTATAATGGTATCAAATCTTGTTTCTCCATCACTATTCGAACATTTATCACCTGGTTGCAAGCGTATTGCTACAAAATCCAGAAGACGCTCACCAAGCACAGGTAACCAGTAACCACTAACAGTTGACACAAGAAGGGTCTTTTCATTGACTATAGTCAGACCATCAACCGGTTCACGTACCTTAATGCTTATTCTTTATCAAGAATTGAATTATTCAAAGAAAGCACTGTTTTTTGTGTAAACAAATAAAGCTTAGGCGCTTAGAAAAGGTTTAAGCATTGTATTTTCCCATAGCCTTCTCAGCAGCAGTCAAAAAGAGTAACGATGAAAGGCGCTGACTGCCGCTCGGGTGGTCGAATTTCAATCATGGCTTGAGATAGTTGCTAGTTTAGCCTCACTAATGAATTATAAAAGCATAATAATACTGTATGTAGATGAGTATATATATATATATATATATATATATATATATATTATATATATATATATATGTAACTCGGAAATTACATAATTGTCGATGCAATAATTTATTTCAACCTTATGGTATTTTCAAGTATCTAAACTAGAAACTTACATTTTTGATACTGAAATAAATAAAGAAAAAGAATCGGGCCCCAAAATGCTGAAATATGTAATTGTCTAGTTTAGATGCTGTAAAATACCATAAGGTTGAAATAAATTATTGCATCGACAATTATGTAATTTCCGTGTTATATTTTTATTTTTATGTTATTGCTCTGTTTACCACATTGAGCTCTCATACCCGGATTTCCTCCTGGAATTATTCCATTATAACACTATATATATATATATATATATATATATATATATATATATATATATATAATAACAATTTAATAATTCAATGCATTTTAAATTTATGACGTAAAATGGTTAAATTTCAAATAAAAAAAAATTATTATTGAATGTAAAACAAAGAATACATTTTAAATATTACATCTCTTTATCCTATAGGATTTCGTGTCTAGCATCTCTTCAGAGGAGCAAATATTAGCAAATAATTATAATGGTTTACACAATATTTGCTAAAACCAATAAGACATGGAAAATCACAATTACAAGTTTTTAAGCATTTAACTATCATAGGAAAGTTAATGAAAAGGATGGGTTTGTATTACTGTACACATAGATTCGAAATATAGAACAAATAAATGTTATCGAAGGCAAAATAAGTTACTTTTCTACCTAAATGGATATATTTTTTGTGTTTTTATTCAGTGTAACATGTTTATTCAACTCGAAAAACATGCAGTGTTTACCGATGTATTGGAAAATTCAAAATGGCAGCCGACTCTCTCTCGGAGAGGGTACGTTTGGGAAAAGGTATTATAAATAATAAACTAGACAAAATACTGTTAGAAATTCGCTCAATATATATTACCGTGACATAAGTTGACATGTATTCGGTTGTTTTCTAACAGTATTTTGTCTAGTTTATTATTTATATATCCTTTTCCCAAACGTACCCTCACCGAGAGAGAGTCGGCTGCCATTTTGAATTTTCCAATACATCAGTAAACACTGCATGTTTTTCGAGCTGAATAAACATGTTACACTGAATAAAAACACAAAAAATATATCCAGTTAGGTAGAAAAGTAACTTATTTTGCCTTCGATAACATTTATTTGTTCTATATTTGTTTTTTGACAACTTTTTCGAATCTATGTGTACAGTAATACAAACCCGAAAAGGATATTGAATTTTACATCCAATTTGCCTGGCAAAATCCGAAGGGAAGGTCTTTGGTAGCAGTGAGATAATGGGATCCAATCTGAGTAATCCATGACATAAGGTAACTTTCCTGGTGTATTCTTTGTTTAAATAATGAGTCCGGCAAATCAATTATTATGTGGGTTATATTATATTGATTTATTTGATTTATCTTGTATATTGAGCAATATTTATTATATTATTATTATATTATTATTATATTATTATTATATTATTATTATTGAGCAATTATTATTATTGTCCTTATAGAATATTACTGCCAACAATATTTGTAAGACCTATAAGTACAGGTTTACATAGCAGTTGATTTGTTGGATAACTTTATTCTGAAGTATATATATATATATATATATATATATATATATATATATATATATATATATATATATATATATATATATATATTTACCAGTGGTGAGAAAAACCGGACTAGAGTGTTCAATGTGTAGCCAGAGCAGTATATAAGAAATTTATTACTGTGAGTCCAGAATGAGTTTACATATTGTTTCAACTAGAGGAAGATCCTCAAAGAGAGGAAATATCGATGCTAGTTGGATATTTCCTCTCTTTGAGGGTCTTCCTCTAGTTGAAACAATATGTAAACTCATTGTGGACTCACAGTAATAAATTTCTTATATATATATATATATATATATATATATATATATATATATATAGTAATTTATAAAATATATATGGCGATTAAGCTACACTGAATATTGGGCGTTTCGAGAACGATAATTCTTGGCCTGAAGACGTAATCCCCCAACGCGGGTGATTACAGAAACATGTATGCACATATGTAGCCATCAATGTTTGTATAAATAAATTTCATATACCTGCTCTGTTTACTCTTTGGTAGACACATGTTATTTCATTGGATGTACTTCTAGGAAACTAAACTCTACTAGCTATATATATATATATAAGCGATAAGACACTGATAGCATTCAGATGAAAAATCCTGATAGATATTGCTTGAAGTAATACTTTCTAGGTAATCCTAGCCAAAAAGGAAAAGCTAAATATTTAAGAATAGAACAATATATAAGTTTCGTGGTTCAATTTTAACTTCTGAAAAACATAGACATAATACTTATGTAGATATGTTTATTTGTTGTATGTATATGTATACGATGGTATACATATGCGAGTGTGACTTGCATGTTTGCACATGATTATAACGATGTTCGGCCATGCGTATGGGCGAGCTATTACACTCGAGTATACGCACATGCACGCACGCCCGGGTGTATAAGTAGTTCCCTTTTCTTATACGTGTGCTTGCGTGTATGCGTTATGATGTGTATATATGTAATTGTGTGTACATGTGCATCAGTATAAGGATGCGTATGTATATAAGTCTGGATTCATGTATGCATGGTATGGATCAGTGTTTGTGCGTATCTGTATACTATGTATATGTATATGTGTATGTATATATGTATATGTGCGTGTGTCTGTGTGTCTGTGGGTATATATCTGCTTATATCTGCACTTATGTTTAGGTTTGATATATGGATATACAAGTAATTATTATATAAATTCAACCCCGCATTTAAATCAAATCTCCCCATTATAAAAATAGCTAATTAACCACAGTATATAAAGCACTCTCAAACATCGATTCCAACCCAACGAACAGCAAAACAAACCCATCCATAGATCGCCTCCAAACAGAAATATATACATTTTAAATAAATTTTAAACAAACTTAATTAAACCAGATCACACTATGACCACAAGCGTAATGAACTAAGTCTATCTCAGTTAATCAAGTTACCTTTAAATATACACTCAAAATTAAAAGAACCCAATCTTAAACTCACTTAAATAAGTAACCCTCCAAACATTCAAAAAATTCAGACCATGACTCATCTCTATCTCCACCTCAACCGCTCAACCACCCGCACACCGAAAACAGCACACCCACCCCATATCACGCACACGCCCATTGAAAATCACAAGAGTATCCATTTCCTATTTGAACTTAAAATAAAGAGGTCAACCCTTTTAAAAAATACTAAAATAGAAATCCTCCCCCCTCCAAAAAAATTCCATTAAGCACCTGTATGCTCGCCCAATTTTAACCATCCTCTCTCTCTCTTTTTACCCTCTCTACTTCACCCCATTCTCCTCTTTTCCACCCCATTCTCCTCTTTTCCTCATCCAAAAGGCTTCCCTCACCCACGATCAGCAAGAAAGCCAACTATATTTCTACCGGGACTCACACCAGAAGCTAATCGTCCAACGCACCGTTCTGAATATCATCTCCCGGATCATTTTGCTATTTTGCTACCCATACTTTTGATTTAGAGGTCCATTGCATACATAATTCAGTGCTCAAATTCTATTACTCACGGGGATAATTACAATGGAATGGTATATCCACCCAACATCGGATACACTTTGTCAACACCGAGAATGCTTTCGGACTACATCAACCAACACACACTCAACGCACCAACGAATACGTCTGCCCCGTATACCTTTCGAAAATCAATAATGATGAAATGAGCCATTATTGAAAATCCATGGATTAATGAAATTTACATGACCCCTTCTATATATTCCTTAATTCGAATATATGTCTATATGTTGTTTTTTCAGAATTTAAATTTTAACCACCAAACATATATATATATATATATATATATATATATATATATATATATATATGTCATCCACATATAGTACTGTTTCGTCGCATCATAACTCATCAGTGCGGCGAGACATACACCTTTCCCCAGCCATGGATCGTTGACAGTCGGCAGCTCTAACCATCGGATCACGGATCAGTGCTGTAAATAATTCTCCTCGAATGTGTATTAAATCCACAACCGCCATTGGCAGACCATGCTTATGCCATCATCTGTTTACAAACAAATAATGGGTTTCGCCTTATATATATATATATATATATACATATATATATATATATATATATAACTTAAATTAAACCACAATCACAGCAAAAGCAGAAGAGTCATTCATATAAAATCGACAGGAGATTCTTTGATATCACAGACGTGCGTTCAAAATGAGTGTTTCTGTTTAGAGCACAATTGCAGCACATGATACGTGAGTTTTACATTTTAAACTTTAATTATAGCTATTATATGTAAAACATGTTTTTTTATAAAATGAACAGTTATTATATGTAAAAATGTTGTCAAAAAATAATCAGTTATTATATGTAAAATGTTTTCATAAAATGAACAGTTATTATATGTAAATATGTTTTTTATAAAATGAACAGTTTTTATATGTAAAAATATTTTTATAAAATAAACAGCTATTATGTGTACAAATGTTTTTATAAAATAAACAGTTATTATATGTAAAAATGTTTTTATAAAATAAACAGCTGTTATATGTAAAAATGTTTTTATAAAATAAACAGCTATTATATGTACAAATGTTTTTATAAAATGAACAGTTATTATATGTAAAAATGTTTTTATAAAATGAACAGCTATTATGTGTAAAAATGTTTTCATAAAATGAACAGTTATTATATGTAAAAATGTTTTAATAAAATGAATAGTTATTATATGTAAAAATGTTTTTATAAATTTACAGTTATTATATGTAAAACAATTTTTTTATAAAATGAACAGTTATTATATGTAAAAATGATTTCATAAAATGAACAGTTATGATATGTAAATATGTTTTATAAAATGAACAGTTATTATATGTAAAAATGTTTTTATAAAATGAACAGTTATTATATGTAAAAATGTTTTCATAAAATGAAGAGTTATTATATGTAAATATGTTTTTTATAAAATGAACAGTTATTATATGTAAAATGTTTTTATAAAATGAACAGTTATTATATGTTAAAATGTTTTTTTATAAAATGAACAGTTATTATGTGTAAAAATGTTTTCATAAAATGAACAGTTATTATATGTAAGAATGTTTTCATAAAGTGAACAGTTATTATATGTAAAAATGTTTTTTTATAAAATGAACAGTTATTATATGTAAATATGTTTTTATAAAATGAACAGTTATCATATGTAAAAATATTTTCATAAAATGAACAGTTATTATATGTAAATATGTTTTTATAAAATGAACAGTTATTATATGTAAAAATTTTTAATAAAATGAACAGTTATTATATGTAAAAATGTTTTTATAAAATGACCAGCTATTATATGTAAAAATGTTTTCATAAAATGAACAGTTATTATATGTAAAATGTTTTTTTAAAATATACAGTTATTATATGTAAAAATGTTTTTATAAAATGACCAGCTATTATATGTAAAAATGTCTTCAAAAAATGAACAGTTATTATATATAAATTTTTTTAATAAAATGAACAGTTATTATATGTAAAAATGTTTTATAAAATGAACAGTTATTATACGTAAATTTTTTTTTATAAAATGACCAGCTATTATATGTTAAAATGTTTTTATAAAATGAACAGTTATTATATGTTAAAATGTTTTTATAAAATGAATAGTCATTATATGTAAAAATGTTTTTATGAAATGAACAGTTTTTATATGTAAAAAAATTATAAAAGGAAGAGCTATTATATGCAAAAATGTTTTTATAAAATGAACAGCTATTGTATGTAAAATGTTTTTTTATAAAATGAACAGTTATTATATGTAAAATGTTTTTATAAAATGAACAGTTATTATATGTAAATACGTTTTTTGTAAAATGAACAGTTATTATATGTAAAATGTTTTTTTATAAAATGAACAGTTATTATATGTAAATATGTTTTTTATAAAATGAACAGTTATTATATGTAAATATGTTTTTATAAAATGAACAGTTATTACATGTAAAATGTTTTTTATAAAATGAACAGCTATTATATGTAAAATGTTTTTATAAAATGAACAGTTATTATATGTAAATATGTTTTTATAAAATGAACAGCTATTATATGTAAAATGTTTTTATAAAATGAACAGTTGTTATATGTAAAAATATTTTGTATAAAATAAACAGTTATTATTGTAAAAACGTTTTTATAAAATGAACAATTATTATATGTAATAATGTTTTTAAAATGAACTGTTATTATTTGTAAAAATGTGTTTTTATAAAATGAATACTGCAGTATAAAAGCATTTGCAGCTGCCGCTCGGTGCAACGCAATGGGGTTCCTAGACTAGAATAAGCAATCACTCGATTTGATTGAAAAATGATTTCGATGACAAAAACGACAAAGGTGGGTAAAAAAATGAAGATGAGAATAAAAATATATTCGAGTGTGAAAAAATGTGTTTATTTTCATTCATTAAGTAAATTCTATACAATATCGAGTCGCCAGACACAGTAAACCAGTTATACTGTTTTACCATAAAATCCGGAACAATGACTAATGATTTTAAACCAACATATTTGAAGTGAAAGCGTGACTCACCTCAAATATTAAACGTACAGTGTGGCCCACTTAAAAGTAGACTATAAAATGTAGTAGATAGGAGGAACATTATTTTATTGTTTAAATTAATGTAGTGTTGTTTAAAGTAGTTATAATACTGTCTAACTATAAAATCACCTGCAATACCTTAATAAACATCTTATTATCTGAACAGACCTGAAAGAGAACAACAGACTAAATACCAATGTCTCATGTATGATATGAAAAGAAACTGGAATCTTAAGGAGATATCAATTATACCAGTTATCATGGGTGCTGCGGAGCTTATGAGAAGGAACCTGAAGATTTAGACAATTGCATTTGGAGGAACAGCGAGGATACTGAAAGGGACTCTCGGTTGGTTTCAATAAAAAAGCGGGGCAATGTTGGCAGCTGGTTTGGCTGCCCCATACCTAGCATTACAATCTTCAAAAGAAGAAAATAAAATAAAAAATTAAAAAGACACTATCAAGGTTAGAAGAAATCTATAACAGTATTAGTACGATGAATGGTTGCTATGTCTGCGCGTCATGACCGCGCGTTCTCATACTTTTTAAAGCTCAAATGTTTGCCAGATAGTTTTTTTACTCAAAAGTTTGCCAAAAGTTTGAAAGAACAAATAGGGTTATTGTGTAGATTAGCGATATTTTAAAGCAACACATCTGAGGTGAAAAACACGTTTACTTTCTTACCTGTTAGTAAAAATACAATCGATTACAAAGGTAGAAACCATAAAAATAAGCGATATTTTGTGGTCTAGAATTTGTTTTTCCACATAGTCACAATTCTTAATACACGTCTGCGTACCATTAACGATCCTTCGGTCGTAAAAGACGGAAGTGGTGTCATAAAAACAGGCGACTATTTTTTTTTTGCATAATTAACACCCTTCTCAATACATTTTTGTTAAGAATTCGATAAAGCATTTCTGCTTCGTACGTGCGTCTCTGACAACTGGTATGTTCATTGAGTTTCCCACCGTGAGTATCTTTCAGCAGAGAGATGAATCTTTCAGGTGAAGAATTCATGAGTTCAATTATGATAATAATACAATTTACAATCTTGCCTTGTACATTCGGGAATGGAAAGCATTATATTTGGAACGGCCCTCGGAGTTTCAGAAAGACATAGCGAAACCTCAGCTACAACAATAAGTTTCGGATTTATGAAATTTGGCGGCCATCTTTTATTGTAATAAAAACCGGCCAAACCGTTTGGGAAATGTTACTTTGCCAATATAATGCAACCTTTCTTTGTTTATTATTTTCTTTTCAAAGAAATATCGCTATCTTATTATCTGGTTTTGGGTTTAGCTATTCTGCACCAAATACGCTTTATTACATTTCGGTTACAAAAGGAGACAATTTCAAAGAATAGAACAGGCCGCACTGTTGTCAAGTCGGTCTATGTAATTCTGTGAAACATAATGCATTTATTTTAAATAAAAAATATAGGGTGCTTGTGCAGATTGGTGACATTTTAACCCAACAGATTTGAGGTGAATGCATGATTGATAGGGCTGTGACAACAGAATATTCTTTTCATTCTTTGGGCTCTCAAGTATATATCCGATACAGTAAGACACAGTCAATCAACCGATAACCACATCGGTACATATAAAAATATATAAGATATATAGGGATATATATACTTACGAGTCGAAACAATGAAAAGAATATGCTGTTGGCACAGCCCTAATGATTACTTACTCTCCTGCAAGATTAACAGTACTATTCAAAGTAATACTGCAGTATTGAACATTAAAAAAATCACTCTAACATTATATAATCGATTTTTAATGCTGCAATATTTCAAGTTATAATTTTTTTAACTATTTTTACTAAAAAAATATTTTTCCTATTTTTACTTTTTGGCCCTCCCGAAAAAAGGAGAGTGGACCTGTAAAGTCACCCTTGTCCGTTTATCCGTTCGTCCGTTCGTCTGTTCGTCTGCCCGCATTTTTCTCAATAATTACGCCTTGGGTTTTTTTTTTTTAATTTTTGCACAAACATTAAATATGATATGAGTCAAAAAATAACAGAACGGATGTTCCGGGAAAACTCCGGTTGCCTTCTAGGGGTGCCTTTTGGGTTAAATGGCTAAAACTGACACTTTTCTGCTTTTTAAATAAAATTGATGCCTTTGATTTTCATAAAACTTTTTTAAAAGTTGCAACTGATTTCTACATAATTTTGCTGTCTATACTTGGCGATAACTCTTGGGTGTGCCCCAGGGTCTTTTTAGGGTTAATAAGAGCACTCCATTTTGGGGACTATTTTACCATATTTGTCCAATGGTTTTCTCTGTGTGTCTATTTATCAGTTTTGCATGGTGTTGGACTCAAATGTAAATATGTTAAGGCCTTGGTAACTTTTGGGGCTAAATAGGTGGAGATGATGGATGTAGTTATTTCATTTTTTTTTTGTTTAGTTTGCATGGTGCAGAACTCAAATTTACGTATTTTAAGGCTTAACACGACACCGTTTGTTCATTTTCATCAGGATTTGACATCCCCTAGAGATTTTGGGTTAAATAGGGGGGTCAAATGCTGAACTTAGTCATTTTTTATGCCTCGTTCATTGTGAACTCACGGGGGACCATGCATGCTTCACTTTTTCTTTTCTAGTTTTAACAACTAGTCCTATGTATTATGTAAGATGTATTAGATGAGGTGCAAATGTTATCCGCGATTTAGAATTTCATCTTGAAAAAAAAAAAAAAACTCTTTTGGAAAATCTTGTTTTTTTAACTGTTAACTGTTGAGACATTATGCTGAACAAAGATGGCGGTGAAGAAGCTGTTCAGTACGATTTTGACTGTAATTGCCAGTAATAAAGATAGCGGTGAAGAAGCTGTTCAGTACGATTTTGACTGTAATTGCCAGTAATAAAGATAGCGGTGAAGAAGCAGTTCAGTACGATTCTGACTGTAATTGCCAGTAACAAAGATTGCGGCGAAGAAGCAGTTCAGTACGATTCTGACTGTAATTGCCAGTAACAAAGATTGCGGCGAAGAAGCAGTTCAGTACGATTCTGACTGTAATTGCCAGTAATAAAGATAGTGGTGAAGAAGCTGTTCAGTACGATTTTGACTGTAATTGCCAGTAATAAAGATAGCGGTGAAGAAGCAGTTCAGTACGATTCTGACTGTAATTGCCAGTAACAAAGATTGCGGCGAAGAAGCAGTTCAGTACGATTTTGACTGTAATTGCCAGTAATAAAGATAGCGGTGAAGAAGCTGTTCAGTACGATTTTGACTGTAATTGCCAGTAACAAAGATTGCGGCGAAGAAGCAGTTCAGTACGATTTTGACTGTAATTGCCAGTAATAAAGATAGCGGTGAAGAAGCAGTTCAGTACGATTCTGACTGTAATTGCCAGTAACAAAGATTGCGGCGAAGAAGCAGTTCAGTACGATTTTGACTGTAATTGCCAGTAATAAAGATAGCGGTGAAGAAGCTGTTCAGTACGATTTTGACTGTAATTGCCAGTAATAAAGATAGCGGTGAAGAAGCAGTTCAGTACGATTCTGACTGTAATTGCCAGTAACAAAGATTGCGGCGAAGAAGCAGTTCAGTACGATTCTGACTGTAATTGCCAGTAACAAAGATTGCGGCGAAGAAGCAGTTCAGTACGATTCTGACTGTAATTGCCAGTAATAAAGATAGTGGTGAAGAAGCTGTTCAGTACGATTTTGACTGTAATTGCCAGTAATAAAGATAGCGGTGAAGAAGCAGTTCAGTACGATTCTGACTGTAATTGCCAGTAACAAAGATTGCGGCGAAGAAGCAGTTCAGTACGATTTTGACTGTAATTGCCAGTAATAAAGATAGCGGTGAAGAAGCTGTTCAGTACGATTTTGACTGTAATTGCCAGTAACAAAGATTGCGGCGAAGAAGCAGTTCAGTACGATTTTGACTGTAATTGCCAGTAATAAAGATAGCGGTGAAGAAGCAGTTCAGTACGATTCTGACTGTAATTGCCAGTAACAAAGATTGCGGCGAAGAAGCAGTTCAGTACGATTTTGACTGTAATTGCCAGTAATAAAGATAGCGGTGAAGAAGCTGTTCAGTACGATTTTGACTGTAATTGCCAGTAATAAAGATAGCGGTGAAGAAGCAGTTCAGTACGATTCTGACTGTAACTGCCAGTAACAAAGATTGCGGCGAAGAAGCAGTTCAGTACGATTCTGACTGTAATTGCCAGTAACAAAGATGGCGGTGAAGAAGCAGTGCAGTACGATTTTGACTGTAATTGCCAGTAACAAAGATGGCGGCGAAGAAGCAGTGCAGTTCAGATCAGATTGTTATCGCTTCTCCTCGTGTGGCGTTCTGCCAGTCGTCCCTCTAAGAAGTTCGTGAGAAAACCGACCTGGACCCGTGCGCCACGGAGAACGCCGAGCCCGCCGTAAAAATCACTGACATAAAGTAGCTTTTCTTTTTATAACTTGTTGTTGTTTTGTTTATATTAAATGATTCTTTTGGTTCTGCTGTGAAATATGCATCCGATGCATGTTCGATCTCCTCTACTGATGTTAACGTAATACCATCTAAATAGTTTTGTAATCCTATATATATATATATATATATATATATATATATATATATATATATATTTATATATATATATTCAAGTTGTCTTTACATGAGCAATAAGTTCTTGCTACACAGTCATGGGCATGTTTCGATTTTCTAGTGTTTAGTACTTAGAGACATCTTCAGGCAACAAACGCTTATTTACGAAAGCGGAATTAAAAAACGATTGTTATATATCTGTTTTTGTTGACAACTTTTTCAAATCTTTGTGCAAGTACAAACCCGAAGGGGGTATTTTTCTGTCTTATTTTATTTTTGGTACCGCGCTATTTTTAAATAGTTTTTCCAAGTTAAATCTAAATTTCACGATATCTTTTGGGGAGTATTTTTTTAACATTAGATCCAACTCCACAATTTTCGACTATGCTGAATAAGAAAATCTCATTTAAAATTTCTAAAGGCAAATAGTTTTCGAGATACAAAGACCTGTACTATGCACTATAATTCACTGGTGGCCATGAATAAACACTCCCTACCTCCCCATATTAAGAACGGCTTTCAGAATAAACATCTCTTACTTCCCCATGTTAAAAACGGCTTTTGGAATAAATACCACCATTCTCCCCATGTTAAGAACGGCTTTCGGTATAAACACCCCCAACCTACCCAAACCCACGTTAAAAATTGTGAATGTGGACCTAATGTGAAAATTTACTTTTTGTTTTTTTAATAAATTGTTAGTTGAAATCACAGAATAGTGACAAAACATCATCCCCTCCACATGGTAAGAATGGCTGAAAAAATAACCGTTTTCTTGGTCCTAACTTTTCTGTATTTCACCTAACAATTTCTTTAATAAAGAAAAAGCATTCATATTTTCTCATATAAAAACAACTTTTGTAAAAAAAAAAGTGTACTTTCAATTTTTTTAAAAAAGGTTTTCTTAAAAAAAACAACTTTAACCTAATAATTTACGGTTAAAAGAGCACAAACAAATCATTAATCGACTAACGTATACGAATTGGGCTTATTGATAAATAGGCTCCGGCTACAATGTTTAACGTGCCGTTCATGTTTATTTTTTCAAGTTTAATTCAACTTTCACAATATATTTTATTTATTTTTTTATAATTTCACGATATCTTTTTAATAATAAATTGTTAGTTGAAAGCATAGAATAGTTACGAAACACCCTCCCCTCTCTAAGGTAGGAATGGCTGGAAAAAAATAAAATAAAAATATTATTTAAGCACGTTACCAAACTGTAAATTTTCCTCGAAAAAACCTGTAATTTCACCTAACAATTTATAGTTTTAATAATAAAAGTTCATATTTTCTTATATCAAAA
>NC_136520.1:7358975-7363975 GCF_053919585.1 Euprymna scolopes | reverse complement strand
CTCTCTCTCTCTCTCTCTGTATATATATATATATATATATATATATATATATATATATATATATATATAATATACTAGCAGGGGTTCCCGGCGTTCTCGGGTGTTTGGAGGTGTATGCTGTGCAAAAAAAGCAAAAAAACAAAAAAATGGTTAATTTTTTAAAACTTTGACCCCTATTATGACCCCTTAAAATTTATAGTTTCGGGCTCGAATCACTTTATTAAGTTAGATCCAGGTTCAAGGAACCTATATCTAAAATTTCAAGTGTCTAGACCCAAAATTGTCGGAAGAGTTTGGTAGAGTTCTTAAAGGTCCAATCGTTGAAATTTGACCCCTAAACAGCCAAATTTCTGGCTGACACCCGTCACATCGATTTTCCCAAATCTCAGTACCCGGTATTTCAAATTTCGAGTCTATAGACTAAAAATTGACAGAGTTATTGCGTAGGGGAATGTACACAGACAGACAGATACACAGACACACAGACAGACAGACAGACACGTTCACTTTTATAGATATATAGATATATATAATATATAATATATATGAGATAACTCACAGATTAGAAATCAAGTGAATTTTCTTGTCAGATATTACATTGAGGTAATATTTTCAGCATGATCCTAGCCAAAAACGTAAAGCTCAATATTTAAAAATAGAGCAATATATAAGTTTAATGATTAAAGTTAAATTATGTACATCAAAATATATACACATATATTTTTAAGTTAAGAATTTATTGCTTGAAACAAGGAATATATAGAGAAATATTATGTTTATTTCCTTAATCCATGGATTTTCAATAATGGCTCATATCATCAGAAGAAATGAGATGCAATTAGCAAAATGTTCAACTTTGAATAAAGAGGTATTTTGCTTTTAAGCAGATATATTGAAAATGTCATTTGAATGGTGAATTAGTTTCACAGAAAAATGGTTTTCATACAAGGATCTAGGAGAAGCCCCATGTTTTGACAAGATTCTGGGCTTGACCTTCACTCTTGATCGGAAATGGAACACGTACATCAAGTCTGTTGCCAAGGTCGCTGGAAAGATGGTGGGATCCCTCTACCGCTCCAGAAGATATCTCACTACTGATGCAATTCTCTATCTATATAAAAGCCAAGTACGTCCAAGGATGGAATACTGCTGCCATATCTGGGCAAGAGCTGCTAAAAACAGTCTATCCTCCCTTGACAGAGTACAAAATAGACTTCGTGGCTTAGTGGGGGATGCCCTTTTCTCTTCCCTGCAACCTCTCTCCCACAGAAGAGACGTCGCAAGCCTATCTTTGTTTTATCGTTATTTCCATGGCAGGTGCTCGTCTGAACTCCAAACTCTGGTTCCCCCTCGCCAATCTTTTACAAAGAACACCCGACTAGCTGAATCCACTGTCAAAAACTTTCCCCACTCTTTATCTATGCCTAAATCAAAACGTGGATTCCATGAACAAAGCTTCTTTCTTAAAACTGCACGCCTGTGGAACTCTGTTCCGTCTTCCTGCTACCCTCACGACTACAACTTGGATGTCTTCAAGTCGAACGTAAACAAATTCCTGATGAACCGCCCCCTTAAATAGACACTTTAAATATCCACACTAACGTACTGTACTTACAATAACCCTTATCCTTGAGTGGCTTCCAGGCCTTGATAAGTGGTGACCACCTTTTAACAATAAATAAATAAATAAAAAAATAACCTCGGCAGTCCATTATCAGAATTAATTCAATATTTTCCCGGATATTACTGCCAGGTCATGAGGATAAGTGATCCAGGATAAAGAATGGTTGGTTGCACAATATGTAAAATCCATGGATTAAGGAAATAAACATAATTTTTGTCTATATATTCCTTGTATCAAACAATAAATTCTTAACTTAAATATGTATTTTTATTTACAGAATTTAACTTTAATCATTAAAAGATTGTACGATCGTTTCAGAAACGATGTTCATTTTATTTAAATTGACAATGAATATTGACGATCATTTGACAAGAGTTTTGTCCTTTAAAAACAAAGTCTCCTCATCCGCAAAAATTAGTAGGGGCGGGGAACAGTAAAAGACACTAAAGTCGTGTACTGCAGATATTCCGGGAAATAATTAAAAATTAAATTAAATTAAATTAAAATAAAATAAAATAAAAACTAAGTTATTAATTTTAGTTGATATATAAATAAATTAAAATAAAGTAAAATAGAAAATTATGGTTAAAAGAAAAAAATATTTTTCATCAATATATATATATATATATATATATATATATATATATATATAAAGACATAACATTTGTCAAATATTGTCAGCATTCATTGTCAATTTAAATAAAATGAACATCGTTTCTGAAACGATCGTACAATCTAGTTGATTTTGTTTTCCTTTTGAAACTGATTTTTATCCAAAATTATGGATCGTTTTATTCAATATTAAGATAACTCTAGGATATATATATCGATTGAGCTTATTATATATCTAAAGTGCATAAATCTATACTTTCGTATATTAATTTTATGTGAGTAAATTAAGTAGTTATATGTATATATATATATATATATATATATATATATATATATATATATATATATATATACAATAGAAAAATTCGAGCATGAAAAATACTATGGTTAAGCTTAAACCTGGACAGAAAAGACAATGTATTCTAGTAAAAAATATAAGAATTTATAACTTAAAATATTGCAGCATTAAGAATTGATTATATTAGATTAAATTGAATTTTTAAAAAAATTGTTAATGCTGCAATATTTTAAGTTATAAATTTATCTTGTCCTAAACATCTTCTCCTTTTCTTCTGTTTTAGCCGAACCATATTAGTTTTTATGCTCGCGTTGTTCTATTGTTATCCATGATTTTGCACTTGTTTTTTTTTATTTAAATTTAGTCTTTTTTTTTGCCCCTATAAACATAACATACACATATTGAACCGCGTTTACGAACTAACAGCCTCGTCAGACATTACAGAAATGGACCATCTCTGTAATGTTTGACGATGCTGATAGATCGTAAACACGGTCCAACATCCGAAACATATGTAACCAAACAGATAAAACGGTAATAACAAAAATAAAACACATATTTGCTCTGCAATAGTATTGAGCACTCTCTTCAGGTGTTTACTAATTACCAGTTTTACCAACTATAAATAAATATATATATATATATATATATATATATATATATATATATATATATAAAATTTATTTATACAAACATTAATGGCTACATATGTGCATACATGTTTCTGTAATCACCCGCGTTGGGGGACTACGTCTTTTGTATAAATAAATTTTATATATGTGCTCTGTTCACTCATTGAGCACTCTTAGGTAGACACATGTTGTTTGATTGGATGTACGTCTAGGAAACTAAACTCTACTGGCTCTCTCTCTCTCTCTCTCTCTCTCTCTCTCTATATATATATATATATATATATATATATATATATATATATATATATATATATATATATATATATATATATATATACATAATATTATACTGTTGGTAGAAATCCTAACAACAACACAATATGTCATTCCAAAGAGTGCTCAATGCATGAAACAGAGCAATATATTGATTGTTGGAGAGCTATTTGCTACACATTAGCAAACGTGTTTCAATGACCCCCTAGCAGTGAAAATCACCTGACCAGGCAACAAAAAGGCCTGATGAGGTGATTTTCACTGCTAGGGGGTCATTGAAACACGTTTGCTAATGTGTAGCAAATAGCTCTCCAACAATCTCTCTCTCTCTCTCTCTCTCTCTATATATATATATATATATATATATATATATATATATATATATATATATATATATATATATACAGGATAGCCTATTTAAAAGTAACCCAGAAAATGTAGTAGAGATAACTTTTTTATTGTTTAAATTGTAGTGTTATGAAAAATGCTAGAAGTCGTCCCCGTTGACATCTATGCATTTCTGGGCACTTTTATCGTTTTGTAGATCTTCTCGGCTGATTCTCCTGATAACGTTAGTAATGTTCTCCTTTAGTTGGTGGCCCTGTCGGTGGGGCATTAGAATACGCCGACTTCCCCCCTGCAGAGGGTAAAAGTCCCTCAATGGGGGTCCTGGATATGACCTTAAACTATATCCAGTGGTGAGAGCCCCAGCTTGTGGGCTTTGGGGAGTGTGGAGCCACCCTTTAATTACCATTGCTCCCAGGTCCACTCTGACCTGGAGTGGTAGTACCTGTTAGGGTCCCAACTATGGGTTAAATAGAAACCGACGTGAAAACAAATATGTTCTATTAAAAAAATCTTTGGATTTGGCATTAAATAACCCGAGAAGGGTTGCATATGCCGTAAAACAAAATTAATCAACCAACTAGTTGGTCTAGATTGCGAGTATTTTTTGCATAAACCTTTTGTTTTAAGGTTTCCCAAAGATAAAAATCACATGATGACAAGTCTGGGGAACGTTTTGCTGGTGCTTTATGCCTGGGTATTTTTCCAGAAATGCCTATTGCGCTCCATTAATTGATACAGTTCGCAGATAGGCTTCCATAATCACTATGCTCTGCTTCTGCGAAGACCCTATTCTTAAAATATTTTAAATGCGGATTTTAAGAAATTAGGAAGTTCAATCTGAAAAAAAATTGATTAAAGAAAAATTAGAAAAGAAGGGCTACTTTTAAGTGGGCCAGACTTTAGAATAACTTTTTTTTTGTAAAAAATGACGTGAATTAATCCAGTAGATGTGCTAGATCTATTTCTAACTAAAAATCATTCACTCTTACATTCTTATATATTTCGATAATAAATGCAAGTTACACTTAAATAATAAACAAATTCTAAACTGAGTTACCTCCTTTGTTTAAATTACATTTCAAAAATAATTATGGATAAATGGATCTTGAAATCGTGAAAGTACATGTTTTATGCAATAACTCAGTAATATTTAACTAGTTGCGATATGACAATTAAGTAAATACCATTTTTAACGTCGTAAGGGTACCAACGC
>NC_136520.1:7306475-7348975 GCF_053919585.1 Euprymna scolopes | reverse complement strand
AAAGTGCTCAACAGTAAGAAATGAATTTCTTATATATATATATATATATATATATATATATATATATATATATATATATATATATATATACAGGGCCCAGGAAATGTAATAGAGAGAAAGAAACATTCTTTTATTGTGTTTATTGCAGTGCTATTTATATCTATGCATTTCTGAACACGTTAAACAATGTTTGCAGATGCTGCATGTAGATCTTCGTCCGGGGAACGTGGTGGCCATAACACTTTGCCTTGTTTTCTCTTCCGTGAACACATCATGTATTTCCGTCAGTGATATGTGAGACGTATTCCAGAAAAAAAAATTTTTTTCTCCAGAACAGAAAGAGAACTAAACTTCTCTTTCGCATGTGATATGACCGTCTTCCTGTACATCCTCGCCTAGAAATCCTGATGATGTCCCTGAAATAGGGACGAAACGTTGATTTTATTTTCGTTTTTACTCTTTTAGGTTTTTCCTTTTTATTCACATAACGTCTAAAGCATCATTTATATCTTGCTTTATTTTATTCATATATATATATATATATATATATATATATATATATATATATATATATATATAATTATTTATTTTAATCATTTTTAAATACCTAGCGTTTCATCCTTCCAGGAATCATTGGCGCACGGTGTCACGATTAACACCAATCGATAGATTCGAACCCGGAAACGAGCCATCTCTGACTATATATAAATATATGTGTGTATGCGTGTGTGTGTGCGTGTGTGTGTGTGTTTGTATATGTGTGTGCATAATAATTGCTTTTTCTTGTCATATCTTCAATAAACTGTTGTGCGATCGTTTGTACGTAGGTTATTTTTTAATCCAGCTTTTGCCCTACATGACGGTTCACATATATGACAATTGATTTTTTTTTCTTTTTGAGTCTTTGCATGCATAATAATATTGTAAATCATTTAATGTCGACCCAGGCCATTTCTAGATTTTCAGATTAAACAGCAAATATGCCAACTTAGCATTGCTGCCGTACTGTAATAGCCTCCTCACCAGACCGTCGTTAGTGTCGCCAATTGTGAGAGTTTAAGTTATTTAGAAAATCGGTTTTGACAAATGGCATCCGTCATATAAAATGCCCTTCAGTCCCTGTTGTAATTTCTCTGACATTATTTTTTTGTTCCGAATTCTAAACCCATGCTTTAAGACAGCAAGATCTACATGCCGCTCTTCAAAACCTTACAGAGTTCCTTATGTTTTTTTTTTATTTTTCCCCAACAGTAATCGATCTTTTGCTTCGGCTTTCTCAGTTATGTACGTCCATCTCAAATATTTTCAAGTTGTTTTTCAGAGAATCCTTGTGTTTCTTGCTTTATTTTGTGGTCTTTTACCACTATCTTTTACGAGATAAAACAATTGTTTATAAAACCTTTTTGTTCTCCATCTTCCTTTCTATGATGATGTCGTTTGTTACATGATGAAATCCAATGCAATATAAACTTCCACTTTATATTGCATTGTCTAAATACAACTTTGGTGGTGTCTCTCCAATAACGTAAGACTCCTTCTATACGTCCCTATTTACTTGCCTGCCCATGAGGGCAGAGTTATACCGAAGGTCTGTTTTTAATGTAGGGGGAAAACCCAGCTCACCAAAAAGGGGCACTCTGAATATGAGTAAAAATACAAAATTGCCGCAGTTTAGAATGGTCCCTCTGCCAATGATCAAGGACAGAGAAGATGAAGTGAAATATAAGAACAGATACTACACTTTCTTCGCTTACAATATGGCAAATTAGTGATAACGCAGGCTTCGTAAACACCAAACTTTGTTTTGTGTGTGTGTGTGTGTATGTGTGTGTGTGTGTGTGTGTGTGTGTGTGATTCACCGATCTGATCACACGTTTCTTTCAATTTATTTATTTAATTATTTGTTTACATTTTCACCACATTTCCACTTTGATGTAAGCGGCTACTATCAGGGATATAAGTTGCAGAGGTACTATGTAGGGAGTTTAGCAGCAAGATTTTTTTTTCACTTAAACTTCTGCATGTCAGTACAGTTGGGGAATCAAGAATCTTGGAGAGCATTCCAAAGTCTAGCAGTTCTGGGAAACAAAAACTATTAGAGTAGAAGGCTTCCTTACATTTAGGGATTTCTACTGTGTAGGGGTGGGATTTTGGTGCTTGTCGGGTTTGTTGGGGGTTAGGGTTATTTTCCTCGAGAGAAGGAGGGTGCAAAGGCTTGTATTGAATATCAGGGAGAGGTGTGCAATATTCCGTCCGTGGGACAGGGGCTGAAATTTAGATGACAGTCCAGGACCTATCAGCTTATCGACTCTCTTTTGAACCTTGTCCAGAAGCGAGAAACTAGTAGAAGATTCACTAGCCCAAATGTGACAACAGTACCCCATACATAGGCGAATGGTGGCTTTGTAGAGGTACAAGATACTTTTAGGTGTAAGTAACTTTCTAGCACGGTAGAGAAAGCCCACCTTCTACGCAGTAGCCTTTCAGTTAGCCAATAGCAGAACTGAAAATATGGTACGATTATGAATAACTCCAGTATACCATTAATTTTACAAGAAAGATCTTTACCATCTCGTTGACAGATATAATAAAGTTATAAAGAGCCAAAGTTATTATTGTTATGAAAAATATTTGTGAACAAACATTTTTCATTTTCAAGATTGAATTTTAAATCTGCAAAACATTTGCACAAACCTAGGATATATTCAGACACATACACACAGTTGTCTATAATATAAACCACACCCACCTATTTAAATATATGTATGTATATATGTATGTATGTACGTATGTATGTACTACTGCCTATGTCAAACCTGCATGCAAAATAGGGGAAAAGAAGGGAGCATTTTTATTCCTTTCTCCCAAGCTAAAACAATACTTGAAACTCTAAATTCTAATGAAACTTTACTGTATTCTGTAAGTTAATAACCCAGACCCTTGAAAGCTAACAATCTGTTCCCCCCATCCAGCTGCCACTAAAACTCTACATTATATACACGTCTTAGTATCAAACTCCTAACTTTCACATGCTAACCGCCGAACAGTCATCACTAAACATCTATACATTTCTACCTCTGACATGCATTAGAGTTCATTCCTATCCAGTTTGGTACTTACCAACCAAAGTATGCACCCGGATGCAAAGCGATCTTTATTACATAACAATCGCCTCTTCCTAGATGGTTTTGTAACGAACAATACTAAACCAAATCCGATACTCCCTGTTAAGCAAAACACTGTGAAATTTACAACATGTATGAAAACCTAAAATGGGAGATATGACACATGAGAAATATCTGGAATCAAGTCTCTACTTGCTGTTTGTTAGATAATTTGAAAGGAGCATGTTTTAGTCACCCCTCAATCATGCCGAATGGATTTGGGGAAATATCAGATATTTTGTAATTTATATGCAAAACTAGGAAAACAAATATAAATGATTGAAATATTCGTAAAGGTAGAGTAATTCCACCCACAAATATTTTTTAATTACCACTTATAAGTTTTCAAGAGTTCAAAAAAAAATAAACGAAAACAACATATGAAACGATTAATTTAAATAATATAAAAAAAATTATAGTTATAAAAAGGGGGGGTCACTTTTCTATATTTATTTAACGTAAAATAAACACCCAAATTGTAGTTAGGACGTCCATAAAAAGTCTAGCGAATCTTCATTTGTTAAATCCTGATCAATAGTCGACGAAATTTCGGACTAATAAAATTGACAAAACAGTGGTATATATATATATATATATATATATATATATATATATATATATATATATATATATATATATATATATAAAGCCGAATATCTGTGTGTGTGTCTGGTCACGAATAGGCTCCTATATGGTTGACTATTTTAAAAAACTGATTACATATAATGATAGAAGATGGATCGAGACGCAGGAATGTGTATGTTTAATCTAGCAGAACAGTGGTTCATCAAAATTGTGGGGTCTGCGTTCGCGCCTGGTCCACAAAGTATGGAAATAAAAAATGTAAAAATTAAAAAAAAAAACGTTTACAAGTGTTTTTTTATATAGATGTACATAAGAATACTTTGATAAGTATGTTTTAACTTAAATAGGGATGGTATAATAAGACTGTGGGGTCTGCGTTCGCGCCTGGCCTCCATAGAAGGGAAATAGGCACAAACTTTAATAATGACTTTTCATATCTAATATTTTTTTTTATATAGATCCACAGAATATTGTGATAAGTGTTTCAGTGTGAACAGGTATGGTATAATAAATTATGGGGTTTATCTATTTTATTTTTACTTACATCATATTTTGCTTTGGTTTTGATATCCCCAAATTTACAATGCTTCCTTTTCATAACCTATCATACTTTCATAAATCAGAGTCCATTTTCTGTAGGCTGTTTTTGACCCCAGTCAATGAGGATACTTTTGCTAGTATATATATATATATATATATATATATATATATATATATATATATACTTTTTCTACATTTATATTTATTGTATCCAAGCAGAACAGCTTTAGTTGTGCTGTTTCTGTCGTCTCGCCTGTGGCATTCCCAGCCCACAAATATATTTTATTTTATTTATTTTCCTAACAGGTACTCCAACTCCGGGTCAGAGTGGACCTGGGAGCAATGGCAATTAAAGGGTGGCTCCACACTCCCCAAAGCATGCAAGCTGGAGCCTCACCATCGGATATAGTTTAAAGTCATATCCAGGACCCAAATGTATATTGGTGTATATCGATTTATTTGTCAATTCAGTATGGGAAACAATGGAAAGTGGAGTTATAAATGCTCTTTATGCCTTGCCATTTCGAAGCCTAATGCTTCTCATCAGAAGAGGATAAAAGGAGCTACATCACATACATGGTGAATGTGACAACTAGCATAGAGTTAGATTAGAAAGGAAATGTAAAAATAGACGAGATAAAAAAAGGAACATAAAAAGGAAAGTATGTCATGCATCACCTGGATTCTATCGCTAAAAGGGTGTCTGTATATATATATATATATATATATATATATATATATATATATATATATATGAAGATTTTGATGGATACATAATTTTATAACACTTTTGAATAACACCAAACGTAGTGCCATAATATATGGGGTTAGTTTGTTTCTTTGCTTTTGTTTTTTTTTTATTATAGTTTAAATATTAACCTTTGAAAAGAAACTTTCATAAAGAAGACCAAAATACACCTCCAAAGTATATTTATCCTAAGCATTAATTAGATAAAATGGATAAATAAGGAGTGGAGCAGAAAAAAAAATCTATCGAGACGTCTTTTAGCCAACCCTTTTCAAGATTAACGTTGGCAACGGAGGAGAAAACATTGTATAAAAACATGGTAAAAAATGTTCACCGATTGTCGGCTTATGAGCTGGTAAACGCCTGGATATTGTCCTTTCGAAGGAATGGGGGCATGTTGAGAAATTCTAACCTCCAAACGTTGAATGGTATCGCTTACGTAGTCAGTTTTACACTGACCGTTAAACCGATAAACAACCACGCACACAGACACACACACACAGACACACACACACACACACACACACATATATATATATATATGTATATATACTTCGGAGTAGTTTTTATTTAACAATCAGTGGTTATGTAAACGTGAGATTGTAGGTTTACAAAATATTACTGGCAGTAATATTCTATAAGTTATCCCATCTAAACGAGAATTGCTCGATATTCAAGATAGAGCAAATAAATTAAATTGTAATTCAATGAATTTCAAAAAACTCTCATTGAAATGAAATGAAGTGGTTGAGTTTCATATCAAAGAATTTTTATTATTCTAAGCAAGACAAAGAATGCTTTAGAAAGTTTATCTCCTTAACCTATAGGGTTTCGATGTCTACCATCTCATCAGAGGAGTGAAAATATTAGCAAATAGTTATAAAGGTATGCACCCTATTTGCTAAAGTCAGTGAGACATGGAAAGTCAAAGTGAAAACATTATATTTATCAGAATAATATAAATATAATGTTTTCACTTTGACTTTCCATGTCTCACTGACTTTAGCAAATAGGGTGCATACCTTTATAACTATTTGCTAATATTTTCACTCCTCTGATGAGATGGTAGACATCGAAACCCTATAGGTTAAGGAGATTAATTTTCTAAAACATTCTTTGTCTTGCTTAGAATAATAAAAATTCTTTGATATGAAACTCAACCACTTCATTTCATTTCAATGAGAGTTTTTTGAAATTCATTGAATTACAATTTAATATATGTATATATATATATAAAGATATATAATATATATACATATATATATATTGTGTGTGTATTATTTTGGAGGGTTATTTTCATACCAGCTTTTCGTTTTCAAGATTAAATCAGCAAGAAATTGTTTAATACATTTCTGTTTGAAATGAAGTCTACAGAAGAACTCGTAAAACTTGTAAGAAGAATGGTCTGAGCATGACATAATTTCACATTACAAAGTAAAGAATTTCACAAGAAAGATCTTTACCATCTCGTTGACAGATATAATCGAGTTATAAAGACCCAAAGTTATTATTGTTATGAAAAATATTCGTGAACAAACATTTTTCATTTTCAAGATTGAATTTTAAATCTGCAAAACATTTGCACAAACCTAGGATATACTCACACACATACACACAGTTGTCTATAATATAAACCACACCCACCTATTTAAATATATGTATGTATATATGTATGTATGTACGCATGTATGTACTACTGCCTATGTCAAACCTGCATGCAAAATAGGGGAAAAGAAGGGAACATTTTTATTCCTTTCTCCCAAGCAACAAACAATACTTGAAACTCTAAATCCTAATGAAACTTTACGGTATTCTGTAAGTTAATAACCCAGACCCTTGAAAGCTAACAATCTGTACCCCCCTCTAGCTGCCACTAAACACTACATTATACACACGTCTTAGCCTCAAGTTCCTAACTTTCACATGCTAACCGCCTAACAGTCATCACTAAACATCTATACATTTCTACCTCTGACATGCGTTAGAGTTCATTCCTATGCAGTTTGGTACTTACCAGCCAAAGTATGCACTCGGATGCAAAGCGATCTTCATTACATAACAACTACCTCTTCCTAGATGGTTTTGTAACGAACAATACTAAACCAAATCCGATATTTCCTGTTAAGCAAAACGCTCGATGACTCTTAAATAAAAACTGAAATTATCTCCCTTCAATAGTAAAAACACTAACACAACTTCTATCTATTTGTATCTACTGAAAACTTGTCCTAATATCTATTTACTTAATTATACATACGGAATACGCCATGACTTAAAATGTACCTCCAGTTATACCCTTACTATACTGCACCTACTTCTTAAACCTCCTAAATCTAAATATACAGTGACTGGGCAAAATTCTTAGCTCAATTCCTAATACCTACTAACACCATAACGTTAAAAAAGATGAAAAAATCTAAAGGTAAAAGTCTTAATCCGCACTAACGCCTTTCTAACAAGCCTGCTAACAAAACTGCTTCCACTGCATGTCCCTAAATCACTTTGAGGAGTGTAACTATTCATTAGATATATAACCTCTACAAACTAACCCTGTAATATAAACTAATAACGCGGGGTCGCAGAAATACCTGGATTAGGACCCAGGCGCGGAGCAAACCCTCTCAGGGCTTATGGACCCAGTAGATCTTCCCAGATCACCCGTCTAGAAGGAAAACTCTGAAACTAAACCAAAGGGGAGGGAGGCCTCTCCAGTCTTGGATGACAACCTTCCTAGAGCTGGTGACTCAAACAAATTACCGGTCTGCAAACCTACATTTCTTAAGGAGTAAATTGGCTCTGTCTATCGCCCGGCTTTCATACTCCTTCTTTGCCTATTAGTCAGGCGCAGAGACATTATCATAGTGAATCGACAAAACAAATAGTGGTAGATCTTGTTTCGTTTCTAGGGCAATGAATGCCGTTTCCCACTCCCGACATCCTACCCCTCACAGCTGGGCACTTAGGAGTGCTTGAGTACCACATATGCCTATGCAATTAGATTGGGGTGACCTTCTTCTGATGGATTGAAGGTACCGGATTGACAGTTCCTGGCTGCTGTTTCCGACTGGTAGTACAAGGGGCCCTAACTCTTTGGTAGCGCTTAGAGCGGCTGCTCCATCAACAGTTGTATAATATCGGGATGTTTGTAGTGCCATGTCGCGCATGGAAAGGGACCCTGTACTCCTCCCCGATGGGCTTTCCTGAGACCACAGTCCTTGTTGAAGAAAGGTCAGTTAATGGTCTACTTGTGTTGCATGTCTGATACCCTGCATAACATCTTGTCCAGCTCCCCCTTACCTAACTGAAACTCTTTAAAAACATGATGACAGTACAATAAAAAAAGCTTAAACCAGGCCTAGGGACAAACAAATCCAACTTGTCTCCTCCCTTGAGGCTTACCGTGGGCTTAGAACTAACTTAGCTGATGTTGAAGCATTTCTCCTAACAATTACCCCGGATATCTTAGGACTAAGCGAGACCAACTTACACTCCCTGATCCACTCTAACTACTTTAACATTCCTGGCTATCTCCCACTCTGCCATAAGGACTTTGACAGACATATGCACGAACTTGGAGTCTACATTCGTAACACCCTCCCTCTGACTAGAGAAACAAACCTAGAAACGGACGATCAAGCCTTTATGTGCTTTAGACTGAACATACAAGACAACATTAGCTACTTTTATTTTCTCTACCGCTCTCCCTCGACCCAGGACTGCACCATAATAAACAAAGTCTCTGACAGCATAGACACAGCACTCTCCCTCGACACTAGCGCACAAGTACATGTATTTAGTGACTTTAATGTTCACCACAAAAACTGGCTTGGATTCTCTACTCACACAGATGCAGTGGGCAGCACAACACACAGCATCGCTATATCTCACTCCCTATCACAAATGGTTACGTTTCCAATCCGTTTCCCTGACCAGCAAGAACAACACGTATCACTTCTAGATCTGTTTCGGGACACAGTTCCCGAGGATTGTATAACAAATGCTGAGAGCGCACTCGGGAACACTGATCATGCAGTGATAATGGTCGAAATCGCCCTAAACTCTAGACCCAAAACTGAAGACCCAGTGCTCAAAACGACGAGATATTATAAAAAGGCTGACTGGGAACCATCAGAGATCTTATCAGAGATGTCACATGGGGAAATATTTTTTCTTTTCCTGCCGAACAGTGCGCAAATGAGACCACTAAATGGTTCAAAACAACAATAGAAGCACATGTTCCCATGCGGAAATTTTATAGCAAGTCTCACTCTCCCCAAGGATTTACTTCTACTTGCGCAACTGCCATTGCTCAAAGGCAGCATGCATACCGCAGATTTAACCGACATATGTCCAGTTCAAACAGACATAAGTATATAGAAGCTAGAAATTATGTTAAGAAAGAAAGAGCGACAGCTAGGGGAGAATTTACTGAAACTACTAAAAAACTCATCGAAGCACAAAAATTAGGAAATCGTGACTTGTGGAAAATCTACAACAGCGTAGTAAATAATGGGCAATCAACAATTCCTCCACTAACCAACAATCACTAAGTTGTTTGCTCAGCAACGGACAAGGCTAATATGCTTGCCAGCCGGTTTGCCTCAAACTCCACACTGGACCCTCCCAACCACCCCCTGCCTGACTTTCGTTTGCGGACAGACGCCACGCTAGACGATCTAAAAATCACCCCTGCTCAGGTAAATGCTATCATTAAAAACGTTGACACTTCAAAAGCATGTGGACCTGATCTCATTCCAGCTGTGCTATTAAAAAGTGCTCAGCCGAACTAGCCCCAGCTCTTTCCAAACTCTACAACAAAGGCCTTAATGAATCATGCTTTCCGGGCTGTTGGAAAACTGCTTCTGTTGTACCAATATTCAAGAATTCTGGAGAAAGAACTGACCCATCAAATTATCGCCCCATTAGCCTCCTCCCACTTTTTGCCAAAATATTTGAGACCATAATTAACCATGCTCTAGTCCGTCACCTTACAGATGCTAAACTTCTGACTGACAAACAATATGGATTTAGACAAGCCCGTTCCACAGAAAACATCCCCACTGTAATCTCTGAACGTATATACCATTCACTGGACAACGCTGTTTGGTCTTACGTTCACATGAAACATGAGTTGGAACAATTATATTGAAAACATTGCCAGGGCTGCTGCAAGGAAAGTGGGTTTTCTCTAACGTGCTAGAAAACTACTGACACCTAAAAGTATCCTGTACCTCTATAAGGCCACCATTCGCCTATGTATGCAGTATTGCTGTCACATTTGGGCTGGTGCATCTGCTGCTAGTTTCTCGCTCCTAGACAAGGTTCAAAAGAGAGTTACCAATCTGATAGGCACTGAACTGGCACCTAAGCTGCAGCATCTGTCCCATCAACGAAACGTTGCATCCCTCTGCCTGTTCTACAAGTATTTTAATGGTTAATGCTCTGAAGAACTGCAGACATTTGTGCCCTCACGACGCAGACACCCTCGACGAACTGACAGGCAGCTGAATCCCACTCCACACAGTAGAGATCCCTAGATGTAAAAGATCTTTCTACTCCAGCAGTTTCTTCCCCAGAACCGCTAGACTCTGGAATTCCATTCCAGGTCCCTGCTTCCCCAACTGTACTGACATGCAGAAGTTCAAGTGTAACGTGAACCGACATCTTGCTGCCCAAATCCCAACATAGTGCCCCAGTAGTTGCTGCCCCTGATAGTAGCCCCCCTACACCAAAGTGGCAATGTGCCTTGTTTGGGGTTTAAATGTAATAAAAATGTATGTATGTATGTACGTATGTATGTATGTATGTATGTATGTTGAATATTGAAATGCTCATATAAAAGGGCGAATGAACCCTTTTGCGGGGTAAATGACCAACTAGCACTATGTGTGTTTGTGTGTATGTATGTGTGTTGTAGTGGAGAGGGCTCCTGTAAGCCGTGGAGAAGGAAACCTTTCTAGGAGAAGCAAATCTCTGATTTAAAAAAAAAACATAAAGCAGGAGACCAGTACCCGAATTATGCTGTTCTGCAATTTTTGTCGCTGGCTATCTTGCTCTTGCTTGTTGCTGGATCTCAACATTTTGAACCGAGAGGGAGATTTAGCTGTCGTACAAAGCTAAGACTCTATAACATCATTTGTGTATAGATACTCCCTCAGGCATTTGTCTATTAAAATGGTTCTGTGGCGATGGAAGTCATTTTTGAGCTCATGGACTTTAAGTGTCTGAGGGAGTGGCACTCGTCTGACAAGACGTTACAATCATCATGTATGTATGTATGTATGTATGCCTGCTCGAAACTTTCGACAGCGATTAGTATCGTTTTGTAGCTCGACCACTCGGCCAAGAAATATCGAAAAAATTGTTAAAAATATTAATCCATTGATAAACTCAAGTCTACACTTTTCTACAGGGATCGGTCGCTTTTTTTTGTCGATATTTTCGAAAGTCATCCACTTTATTCGATTGACCACCCTTAATTTAAACCTTCGTCACTTCCGGTTTTGTGATGGACGATGGATGAACAGAAAAGACGTTACGTTTTTTTTTGTTTTTTGTGTGTGTGTGTGTGTGTGTCTGTGTGTGTGTGTGTGTGTGTGTGTGTGTGTGTGTGTGTGTGTGTGTGTGTGTGTGTGTGTGTGTGTCTGTGTGGGTCTGTGCTTCTGCGTGTGTCTGTGTGTTTTTCGCGTTCTTTTCCTTTTTCGCGGTACGGGTTCGAGCTTTCCTGTCTACTACCATTTCTTTTTTTTATTTTGCTCAACACACACCTCCAAACACCCGGGCAACACCGGCCACTCAAAAGCTAGTATATATATATATATATATATATATATATATATATATATATGGGTTCAAAGAAGAGAGTATATTCAATTCTAAAAGGAGGTCATCGGGATAATACAAGGCTTTGGAGCTAAACTAGAAGAAAATAAAAGTAGAAAATAACTATTTAGGCGACAAAGTATTTCGAAACCTAATGCTTGTCATCAAAAGAGTAGAGAAGATTCTAGGTAACATAATCGGGATGCGGGGTTCAGCGAGGGATTCATTAAGAACGAAATAAATCAATAAAACTATATAAATAAATTATTGACGCTGTTTGGGAAAACCATATTGAAATCTTAAATACAGAAGGAGTATATTACATAAAGTGTAACAATGTATATATGGTATATATGGTATATATGGTATATCATAGTTTTTAAATAATGTGTAACAATGTATATATGGTGTATATCATAGTTTTTAAATAATGTGTAACAATGTATATATGGTGTATATCATAGTTTTTAAATAATGTGTAACAATGTATATATGGTGTATATCATAGTTTTTAAATAATGTGTAACAATGTATATATGGTGTATATCATAGTTTTTAAATAATGTGTAACAATGTATATATGGTGTATATCATAGTTTTTAAATAATGTGTAACAATGTATATATGGTGTATATCATAGTTTTTAAATAATGTGTAACAATGTATATATGGTGTATATCATAGTTTTTAAATAATGTGTAACAATGTATATATGGTGTATATCATAGTTTTTAAATAATGTGTAACAATGTATATATGGTGTATATCATAGTTTTTAAATAATGTGTAACAATGTATATATGGTGTATATCATAGTTTTTAAATAATGTGTAACAATGTATATATGGTGTATATCATAGTTTTTAAATAATGTGTAACAATGTATATATGGTGTATATCATAGTTTTTAAATAATGTGTAACAATGTATATATGGTGTATATCATAGTTTTTAAATAATGTGTAACAATGTATATATGGTGTATATCATAGTTTTTAAATAATGTGTAACAATGTATATATGGTGTATATCATAGTTTTTAAATAATGTGTAACAATGTATATATGGTGTATATCATAGTTTTTAAATAATGTGTAACAATGTATATATGGTGTATATCATAGTTTTTAAATAATGTGTAACAATGTATATATGGTGTATATCATAGTTTTTAAATAATGTGTAACAATGTATATATGGTGTATATCATAGTTTTTAAATAATGTGTAACAATGTATATATGGTGTATATCATAGTTTTTAAATAATGTGTAACAATGTATATATGGTGTATATCATAGTTTTTAAATAATGTGTAACAATGTATATATGGTGTATATCATAGTTTTTAAATAATGTGTAACAATGTATATATGGTGTATATCATAGTTTTTAAATAATGTGTAACAATGTATATATGGTGTATATCATAGTTTTTAAATAATGTGTAACAATGTATATATGGTGTATATCATAGTTTTTAAATAATGTGTAACAATGTATATATGGTGTATATCATAGTTTTTAAATAATGTGTAACAATGTATATATGGTGTATATCATAGTTTTTAAATAATGTGTAACAATGTATATATGGTGTATATCATAGTTTTTAAATAATGTGTAACAATGTATATATGGTGTATATCATAGTTTTTAAATAATGTGTAACAATGTATATATGGTGTATATCATAGTTTTTAAATAATGTGTAACAATGTATATATGGTGTATATCATAGTTTTTAAATAATGTGTAACAATGTATATATGGTGTATATCATAGTTTTTAAATAATGTGTAACAATGTATATATGGTGTATATCATAGTTTTTAAATAATGTGTAACAATGTATATATGGTGTATATCATAGTTTTTAAATAATGTGTAACAATGTATATATGGTGTATATCATAGTTTTTAAATAATGTGTAACAATGTATATATGGTGTATATCATAGTTTTTAAATAATGTGTAACAATGTATATATGGTGTATATCATAGTTTTTAAATAATGTGTAACAATGTATATATGGTGTATATCATAGTTTTTAAATAATGTGTAACAATGTATATATGGTGTATATCATAGTTTTTAAATAATGTGTAACAATGTATATATGGTGTATATCATAGTTTTTAAATAATGTGTAACAATGTATATATGGTGTATATCATAGTTTTTAAATAATGTGTAACAATGTATATATGGTGTATATCATAGTTTTTAAATAATGTGTAACAATGTATATATGGTGTATATCATAGTTTTTAAATAATGTGTAACAATGTATATATGGTGTATATCATAGTTTTTAAATAATGTGTAACAATGTATATATGGTGTATATCATAGTTTTTAAATAATGTGTAACAATGTATATATGGTGTATATCATAGTTTTTAAATAATGTGTAACAATGTATATATGGTGTATATCATAGTTTTTAAATAATGTGTAACAATGTATATATGGTGTATATCATAGTTTTTAAATAATGTGTAACAATGTATATATGGTGTATATCATAGTTTTTAAATAATGTGTAACAATGTATATATGGTGTATATCATAGTTTTTAAATAATGTGTAACAATGTATATATGGTGTATATCATAGTTTTTAAATAATGTGTAACAATGTATATATGGTGTATATCATAGTTTTTAAATAATGTGTAACAATGTATATATGGTGTATATCATAGTTTTTAAATAATGTGTAACAATGTATATATGGTGTATATCATAGTTTTTAAATAATGTGTAACAATGTATATATGGTGTATATCATAGTTTTTAAATAATGTGTAACAATGTATATATGGTGTATATCATAGTTTTTAAATAATGTGTAACAATGTATATATGGTGTATATCATAGTTTTTAAATAATGTGTAACAATGTATATATGGTGTATATCATAGTTTTTAAATAATGTGTAACAATGTATATATGGTGTATATCATAGTTTTTAAATAATGTGTAACAATGTATATATGGTGTATATCATAGTTTTTAAATAATGTGTAACAATGTATATATGGTGTATATCATAGTTTTTAAATAATGTGTAACAATGTATATATGGTGTATATCATAGTTTTTAAATAATGTGTAACAATGTATATATGGTGTATATCATAGTTTTTAAATAATGTGTAACAATGTATATATGGTGTATATCATAGTTTTTAAATAATGTGTAACAATGTATATATGGTGTATATCATAGTTTTTAAATAATGTGTAACAATGTATATATGGTGTATATCATAGTTTTTAAATAATGTGTAACAATGTATATATGGTGTATATCATAGTTTTTAAATAATGTGTAACAATGTATATATGGTGTATATCATAGTTTTTAAATAATGTGTAACAATGTATATATGGTGTATATCATAGTTTTTAAATAATGTGTAACAATGTATATATGGTGTATATCATAGTTTTTAAATAATGTGTAACAATGTATATATGGTGTATATCATAGTTTTTAAATAATGTGTAACAATGTATATATGGTGTATATCATAGTTTTTAAATAATGTGTAACAATGTATATATGGTGTATATCATAGTTTTTAAATAATGTGGGTAGTTTGTGTTTAAACTCAAGGGAAATATATAGGGTATGTTTACTAGTGGTTCTAGTTTATCCATATGTAAGATGTGTAGTGTCAATAGAGGGTTGATATGAGGAGGGGTTTACGCTAATGTATATATATATATATATATAAATATATATAAACAAGTAGTTAATAAAACATATTAAAAACACTTTCAAAAAGATTTAAAAACATATATAATTTAAAAAGGAAACACTTGATCAGTGAATCATTCTTTCCTTCTCATCAGAGGGTAGGAATTAGCAAAATGCGGGATTTTGCATGCAAAAGTATTTGATGAAACTGCAAGTAAGATCTTTGACTTACTTGATAACACAAAGTGAAGCAGAGGTGAAGAAAAAGGTGATTACACGTGAATGGATAAGTCTGGTGAAAGTTAAATTATCCAATAACGGTAAAATCCAAAAATATAAATCCAAGAAAGTTAATTGAATTTCCGTTCGCACAAGTAAAATCCAAGGAAATAATTCAAAAGGCCGAAATCAATGGAATAATTCACAAATATGTACAAGGAAAAGGGGAAAAAATTCCAATAATATTAATAAAAGAAAAATAAGATATGCGTTTGACACGGCTGCCGAGACATAATGTAATTAAGAAAATTCAGGCAAGAAAAAGAGAAACAAAAATCAGTGAAGAAGAAAAGAAAAAAATTAAATGGTGATGGAATTAAATATAAAATAGAAAAGCAAATGTCAAAATGCCCCAGACAAAATTATATATATATATATATATATATATATATATATATTTGTTTATTGTTATATAAACATGCTCACATCCCGCTGCTACAAATAGCCACTTGTTTCAATCAAACAACAGATATCATCAGGCAGCGACTTGACTATTCAAAAGTTCAATGAATAACTTTATTTATTTATTCATTGAACTTTTGAATAGTCAAGTCGCTGCCTGATGATATCTGTTGTTTGATTGAAACAAGTGGCTATTTGTAGCAGCGGGATGTGAGCATGTTTATATAACAATAAACAAGTATTATCAGCTCTTTTTATTGAGCACTATCTAACAACCTCGTTGAATTCATTAGTCCATTACTTTTGAATATAAAAAACCCCGAGTATATATATATATATATATATATATATATATATATATATATATATATATATATATATATATATATATATACCCGTACCGCAAAGGAGGAAAAGAACGGGGAAAAACGTGACGTCTTTATTGTTACGACCACCGTCAAACCAGATGTTTTCAAAACGATACTGATCGTTTGAAAATCCGTCGCCTCTGTCGAAAGGTTTAGGCAGATATACATACATACATACATTTATATATTGGTGGATCAAATTTTCGACCCAAACCGATTAAAAAGCTTGTCCTATCTCTGAATATCATTTATATAAATTTCAAATGTTTAGACCATAAATTGTATTAGTAACTAGTATTTCAGCCCGGCGTTGCCTGGGTGTTTTGGTGTGTATGTTGAGCAAAAGAAAGTGATAGTAGGAAGGCAGGCTTGAACCCGTACTGCGAAGGTGGAAAAAGAACGGGGAAAAAACCTGACGTCTTAACTGTTACGACCACAACCAAACCGAAACTGACTTATGTTTAAATTTAGGCTAGACAATCAAATGTAAAGGATGACTTTCAAAAAATATCGGCGAAAAAGCGACCCCCCCTCCTGCAGTAAAGTGTCCGGTTGAAGGTGAAGATATTAATGTTTTTAGCCAATTTTTTCGATATTTGTCGTCTGAAAGGTGGACCGTCAAAACGATACTGATCTTGGTAAAATCCTTCGCCTCCGTCGAAAGTTTTAGGCAGACATGCAAACATACATAGACACATACATACATTTATATATTGGTAACTAAAAATGTTCGACCCAAACCGATTAAAAAAGCTTGCACTGTCTCTGAATATCCTTTATGTCAAATTTCAAATGTTGGTAGAGATCACAGAGGTCATTTTTTTTAATTTGACCCCTATTATGACCCCGTAACATTTATTATTTTTGGCTCAAATTAAGTTATAAAGTTAGATCCATATCCAAGGAACCTATATCTAAAAGTTCAATTGTTTATACCCAAAATTGGCGGAGGAGTTTTGTAGAGTTCTCAAAGGTCACATCGTTAAACTTTGACCCCGTAACAGCCAAATTTCTGGCCAAAAATGGATTACAGATGTTTCCCAAATCTCCATACTCTGTAGACTGAAAATTGACAGAGTTATTGTGTCGGGAAATGTACACAGACAGACAGACAGACAGACACTTTCACTTATAGATATATAATAGCAGTTGCGGTCGGCTTTGCTCGGGCCCTATGTGCTCTTCATAAGCTTATGTTCATATGTATGTATTAAAAAGTGTGAATATGTAAAGCAATGCCTTTCTGTATAATAGTCTTCCTTAACTACCATAGAGAAAAGACAAACAGACATTTTAACTTTTATAGATATACTAGCATTTCTGCCCGGCGTTGACCAGGTGTTTTGAGAGGCATGCTGAAAAAAAACCTATTTTTTTTTTAAATTTGACCCTTATTATGACCCCTTAACATTTATTGTTTTAGGCTCACATCGAGTTATTAAGTTAGATCCATGTCCAAGGAACCTATATCTAAAATTTCAAGTGTTTAGACCCAAAATTGTCGGAGGGGTTTGGTAGAGTTCTCAAAATTCAAAACGTTGAACTTTGACAGCTTAATCGCCAAATTTCTGTCCGAAAATCAATTACATCGATTTTCCCAAATCTCAGTATCCTTTATATCAAATTTCGAGTCTGTAGAATAAAAATTGACAGAGTTATTGCGTAGGGAAATGTACACAGACACACACACACACTTTCACTTATATATATATATATATATATATATATAGAGAGAGAGAGAGAGAGAGAGAGAGATAGAGAGAGAGAGAGACAGAGAGAGAGAAAGAGATAGATTGGATGCAATATATAGTAATCATTTAAAAAGTATTAAAAAAAAATACTCATGCGCCACCACCGAGAACCGAACCCAAAACTTTCAGCTTACGATTTATTTGGCCTCTGCCGGTAATGACTGGGCTATGAAGACATGTTTACTGCAAGGCTAAAAATTAAGAAATGAACCAATAGCTACTACGTCATGCATTCGTAATGCTGGCGTTCGACCTTCACCTGGCAAATTTCATTTTTTTAATTTTCACAATTTTGCACCGATTTTTCCTGGCTAAACCCCAAATATAAAGTTTTGCATGGATTCAAATACCTTATATATGAAGTTTCGTGTCTGTAGACCAAAAACTCGAAGAGTTTGGTAAGAAAATATTTTTGAAACAAAAATATATACGTATACATAAATATATATGGAAACAATTTTGTGTCTACTGTAAAATTTTCACGCAAATATTATGCTAGTATAAATCATGTAGAATATCTGCATGAATATAATTACACGTAATAGTTCACTAAAGATGATCATCCCATTAGAAAACCGAAGCAACTAATAGGGAAATAATTAAAATGAATGTTTAAAAGAATATGCAAATTAGCTAGATCTTTTGCTAATGAATGCAATTCCACAAGCCATATATGAGAAAATTGTATTTTCTTTTTAAATAAATAGGTAAGTGGGTATTTAATATGAATATCAATACACACAAAAGAAAAATAAATTTAAAGAGTAGATAGATAGATAGATAAATTTAAATTTTTAACCGATAAACGCTTAAACTTATAGTAACATATTAATGACATTAACAGAAAATAATAATCATACACAGCTGATGGTTTATCTATATATCTATAAAAGTGAATGTGTGTGTCTGCGTACATTTCCCTACACAATAACTCTGTCGTTTTTCCGTCTACAGACTCGAAATTTTATATACATTGTAGTGAGATTTGGTAAAATCTTAGTAATCAGGTTTCGGCCAGAAATTTTGCTCTTAAGGGGTCAAAGTTGAACGATTTGATCTTTAATAACTTTACCAAACTCCTCCGCCAATTTTGGGTTTAAGCCATACAACGGATTCATATAGAAAAGACTGATAACGAATAGTTAATTAATGAGAGGTGAGTTTCCAAAAAAAAAAAACGTAAATAAGATAAGTCTTTTACATATATCACATTATTCATCACGATGGCTGTCACACGAGTTGATTATACGGGTTTACAAGTGTTTAATTCGTACGTTCTTAAATGTGAAACCGTCTAATTCGAGAGCCACACGTCCTATCAAATTTCGGGCATACGTTTTTGTTCTGCACTCTTTTTTTTTTTTTTTTTTTTTTGCTACTCTTGTCTTTTCAGCGTGATGACATCCTTCATTTCGAAACGTTTTACACCAACCCTTATTCTATCCCCTCTCTGCTCCTCCGAATACACACATCTTCAATGCTGCGTGATCAGTTTCATGACAAACCACAACTAACCTTAGAAATAAATCTATCTAAAAGCCCAGCAAAATTATATCGCATTATTCTCTATTATTAATTACAAATTATGTATAAAGACGCCATCTTGGATTTCGATAATTGCTGATGTTCGTATATTGACGTATTTTTTTTTTATATGTTTAATGTTTTTACTGATTAGCATGCTTTCATGCAGTAAGTTTCTACAAAGTGCGCATACAATCTTACAGGTATTACTAGGTACAATCCTGATTGGTGGTTCTTTTAATTATACGAATTATTTACGATGTAAAATAATCGATATCGAATTAATTACTTCCGTTGACGTATAACCAAATTATATCTTCTGAATTATAACTAAAGAGACTGCATTTGTTTATACGTAAACATAAAAAGTCGCTTCGCTCTTTTGTTCAAATATAGTATGGTTTTGTATTTTAACATAGTGTCACGTGTCACAATCATAAAATTATATCGCATTATATCCTTTGTTATGTATAAAAATTAAGTCTGAATTCGCCATCTTGGATTTCAATAATATATGACGTTCGTGTGTTGCCGTATTTTTTTTATATATGTTTGAATGTTTGAATTTTGGTACGATTTTATACTAGCGGTGGTACCCGGCGTTTTCGGGTGTGCGGAGGTGTAGTAAGGATCCCCGGGGTGGAATTAAAAGGTGTTAAGCAAAAAAGTGGTATAATAGCGGGGTTCCCGACGTTGCTTGTGTCTAGTAAGGAACCCCGGGGAAGAGGGATTAAAAAAATAAATTAGTAGTAGCGGGAGGAGGGGGCGAAACAACAGTAGGCAGTTTGAGTGGAGAGAGAAAAAATAGTGGTAGTAGGCAGGCAGGTTCGAATCCGTAACGAAAAGGAGGTAAAAAAAAAAACGTGACGTGTTTGCCAATGTCTATCTATCGTCCGACCGGAATCTCGGAACGTTGAAATTAAGCGAAGTCAAGCTAACCGATACGATGACTTGCAAAAATGGCGACACAAAATAACCGACTCCTTCTTGAATAAAACTACATAGTATTGGGTGAGAAATTAATGTTATTGGCCAATTTTCCGATATTTGTCGTCCGGAGGGGTGAGCTTTAAAACGATACCATTCTCGTGAGGATCCGTCGCCTCTGTCGAAAATTTTTCCGAGACATACAAACATGCAAACACACATTTTGCCCTTTATACATCTGGACTAGCGGGTTACCCGGCGTTCCCGTGTGTTTAGAGGTGTGTGCTTAGCAAAATAAAAGGGTAATAGGCAGCCAGACTTGAACTTGTGACGCGAATGCGGAACAGAAAGTGAAAGAAAACATGGCGTCTTACTCCTACGCCACGACGCGACCGGAAATGTGCAGCGTTCTCGTTAAATGTAGTTAATCATAAAGATGACTCGTGGAAATAGCATTGCTTTTAAACGCTTTTAAACCTCCCAGGAAGATAGTTATTGATATGGGGAAACCAGTTCGTCCTAAAAGAGGGCACTCTGGCGGTATCAAAATAATTAGGAACTGTCTCAGTATGAAGGGTTTCCTCTACATTGACCAAGGGCAAATTACAGAACAGATACTACCCGGTTTGTTGTATTTGTTTCCCCACGAAAGCAAATTAGGCACAATATCTTTTTAATGTGTGTGGGGGGGGCAGCTACTCCAGAAAGGGGGCACTCCGGCAGTGGCCAAATAAATAGCAATTGTCTGATATAAAGAGTTGTTATTTATTTCCTTCCTCAACGGACCAAATTAAACACAGGGTCGATTTTTGAATTTAGAGAGAGGGGGATGGGGAACCAGCTCCCTCGAGGTTTCTATTCGATTAGTTTCTCTTTATTTATACGCAAAAGTAAAAAAAAAAATAAAAACGAGGGAATATTTTAAAACTCTCTCAAAAGAAAGATAGAGACAATATCCGTTTGCAAATCTGAAATATTATTATATAGGAAGTATGAGAAAACTTCTCTTGGAATTTAACCGACGCGAGAACCCACAGCCAAAAAAAGCATTTTGTGGACATACACAAACGCGCGCGCTCATTTTGCCTTTTATATATTAGATGAATTACTAGTTGTATATACTCGGCGTTGCCCAATCGGAACATATTACCGGACAAAGGAATAAGTCACATAATTTGTTATACAAGTATGGGAGCGTAGTAGTGTTCTACACACGGACACACAGGCACACACGGAGGACCTTAATCTTAACAGGTTTATCTCTCTTCAACTCTAGTTTCGCCACGCCTTGCCACAAGGGGGCGATACAGACTGTTTTGTATCTCTCTTTCGCTTTTCGCTGGACCTCAGGACAATACAGATATGATGGAAACAACCTTCCGGTTTTGACGATAGCCAGGCCGCATTCGAACTCTCAATGAATATTTAGGGCTAAACGCAAGTAACGTTACTCATTCATCCTCCGCTGCATACTCTTAAAAACTTGATTTGTAATAAAATGTAAATAAATTTACATTTATTTGTTATCGTTTATATTTTGTGTCTTCACTACGCGACTTTTGCTTTTTTCACCCATCTTACAACATGGAGGATGGGATTGCCAATTACATAAGCAGGGGACCTTGTCCTCCACAAGCGCAAATGGAGTGCTATTATGTTGTGAGTTACTCAAGTGACGAGAAGTGAAGTGGCGTATAAAATAAAAGAAAAAGGGCTGCCATACGTAACAGATGATTGGATCCCGAACGGGGGTGATAGTTTAATAAGATAATTTTAGGCATTTTTGATAAGTATATACGTGGGATGACCCTAGTTTTGTACTCTACGCTCTGGTGGAGATGTAAGAAAACACATTTTCCCCTCGAAACGATGGTTAGTGAATTAGTAAGCGTGTTCCTCTGGCGCAATGGGATAAAGGTTAGTTAGTGGTGAGACATTTTTCCGGATCTGTGTCGGAGGCTGCAGTTTCAAAGATTTGGAAACTTTTTTAAACCTTGATTTGTAAATAATTTTACATTTATTTGTTATCGTATATCGGTGTACTTTGTGTCTTCATTACGCAACCTTTGCTTCGTTCGCCTACTTTACAATACGGAGGATGGGATCGCCAATTACAACACCAGGGCATCCTGTTCGCCACAGAAGTAACCACCTGTAAAATTATCAGAAGCAATAAACGCACCCATCTTTGTCTTTGAGACTCAAACGCGAAGAAACTTCCATAGCTTAAAGGGTAAATAACTTTCATAGCTTAAATAAATAAGCTTACTTCAGGTTTTAAACTCAAACGTTGTCAATCATTATTAAGTAACATTAAATTAAATTAAATATTGATTAAATCAAAATATATTTAAAAAAATAGCTTTAAATAATATTTTTACACAGACAATAAAAAAGATTCTTTTAAAAAAAAAGTAACATCAAGCAGATTATTAAAATAGTTCACATTTAATGTAATATGCAAATGGGGTTATTCATTCTATCTACATATCTGTTGAATGCATAATATATGTAAAAAGCGTATATGCATCTACCTTTAGTTTCTATATATTAATAAGATAGTGTATGTATTATTTACTTTGTGTGCCACGCTTATATCAGAGTAAATGTTTAATTGTTATGGACTTCCATTTCTTGTAATAAATAATTTTACCAAGAATTCTTCATAAGTTTGGGTTTCGGTTTCCATTATAGCTATGGAAACTCACGTTAATTATTTAATAATTATTATAGTAAATAATTATATACTAGTGCGACCTGTGGAAATATGTAATATATTGATGTTAGCATTCCGTAGATGTTCAGTGTAAATGGAGACGCTCTGATATTATTGTAGATTTTTGCAAAATTATTTATCGAATCTAGCATGAACGCCCGGTAAAGCCTACTCGTAAAGCATGCTTAAATATGATATTTTAATTCTTGCAGAGTTCGTATGTATTATTATGGAGTTTGTTTTGGCTAGTCTGACTAAGAAATGGCTTGAGGACAACATTATCAATGTTTTGGAGTGGCCATCCCAGAGCCCGAACCTCAATCCCATTGAAAATTGGTGGAGGACTTTAAAAGTGAGGGCAATGGGGAGGAAGCCTAAGAATCTCGCTCAGTTAGAGGATAAATGTCAGGCAGAATGGGCTACATTTCCTGCTGAAGAATGCTGCAAACTAGTGAAAATCTATAATAAACGACTACAGCAAGAATTACGGTGCCAATAAATTTGAACAAGGGAATTTTGAAATACCTTTTATAATTTCTTTATTATTCATTTATTTTTTTGAAATTCGATTGTTGAGTTGGAAAGAGCAGTTAATAATATATATTATACTTTGTGATTTCCTTTAATTTTACCCTTTTCTGAAGGATTTTTCCTTCCTTTAAATGTCGCCTTATCTTATGCTTTTTGAAAGTCGTCTTATCTTATTTTTCTTAAGGTCGCCTTATTTTATTTTATATAAAAGTCGCCTTATCTAATGTTATTTAAAATTCGCCTTTTTTTTTATTTAAAAGTAGTCTTGTCTTATTTTATTTAAAATTATCTTTTTTTTTTTAAGTCGTCTCATCTTTTTTTTTTTTGGAAGGCTTCTTTTCTATTTTTTAAAAGTGGTCTCATATTATTTTATTTAAAAGTCGCCTCACCTTATGTTATTTAAAATTCACCTTATTTTATTTAAAATTCGCCTAACCTTATTTTATTTAAAAGTCGCCTTCTCTTATTTTATTTAAAATTCGCCTCATCTTATTTTTTTTTAAAGTCGTCTTATCTTTAAAAAAAAAAAATTATTTTCTATTTTTTTTTAAAGCGGCCTTATATTATTTTATTTAAAAGTCGCCTTATCTAATGTTATTTAAAATTCGCCTTTCAGTACGAAAGACATTCTGATTTTATCATAGGACATTGAACGCTTCCGAGAGTCTAAATAGATTGTGAGGACAGAATTCGCACACACACACACACACACACACACACACACACACACACACACACACACACTTTTTCGCTCTCTCGCTCTCTCACTCTTTTTCTCTCTTTTCCTACTTTAGTGTTTAATGTTCAATATTTGCTAACGCCTTTGTAACACCTTTAGGTTGTCTTTCTGCAGCTATTCTCAGTCACTTGTGAAACACGTTATCTTTTATGTAAAACAAACAAACAATAAAACAAAACCTTCACATTGGCCATGTTTGTTGTTTTTTCTTTCTTTTTTTCTCGCAAAGATTTCCCAAGAGTTGATCCGGAAAAGGGGAATGGGGGAGGTCATGACGATGGCTAAGAGCAGCGTCTTGTCATTTTCTACGCGTGGAATTGAGTTGGCGCCCGTCTCAACCTTTGAGGGTAGGAAAAGATGCATGAGTTGCGATGAATAAATGCGATTTGCATTTGATGAATTACTTTGCGCACCCCCACCCCCCTCTCTCTCTTTCTCTCTCTCTCCCCCCCTCCCCTCTATCTTTCTCTCCCTCTTTCTTTCTCTTTCTATCACTTTCTCTCCCTCTCTCCCTCTTGTTCTCTCTTTTTTCTTTCTCTCTCTTTTTCTCCCCTCTCTTTCTCTCCCTTTCTTTCTCTCTCTTTCTATCCCTCTTTCTCTCCCCCTTTCTCTTTCTCTCCCCATCTCTTTTTCTCTCTCTTCCTCTCTCCCTCTCTCTCTGTTTCTTTCTCTCTTTCTAACTCTTTCTCTCTTTCTTCCCCCCTCTATCTCTCTTTCTTCCTCTTCCCTTTTCTCTCTTTCTCTGTCTCTTTTTCTCTCTCTCTATCTCTTTCTCTCTTTTTACCTACCTCTCTCTTTCTCTCTCTTTCTCTCTCTCTCTCTCTCTCTCTCTCTCTCTCTCTCTCTCTCTCTCTCTCTCTCCGGTGACCTTCTTCCTTTTCTTTCTCCTTCATCGTCTCTCATCTTTTTTCTCTTTTTTATCTCCACAATTTTTTTTTTGTTGTTGTTATATAGTCATTTCTATCGTGTTCGGTGTGTACATATAACTGATACGGCATACTGGATCACCGAAGTTAAGCAACGTTAAACTTGATTAGTACTAAATGGGTGACCATTTGGAACTTCCAGGTGCTGTATGTGCTCTCCGCTTATCTCGGCATTGTTTCCGGTCATCCTGGACTTCTCCTTGCCACTGGACCTAAACAGTGCTGATTCAGAAGAGGTATGGTTGTGATTGCGCAACCTTTGCCTCATAATTACTCGCACAGCTGCCCCTAAAAGGGGTCCCCTTTGTCATTCGAGAGGCATTATATATAATTGACTTGTCTCTCTGAGTCTGTGGTTTGTTTATATAAAATGTAGGTAATGTGACGCCTACTGTGTGTTTAAATGCCTGCGTGTACACGAAATAGTTCACAAACACATATAGAGAACTATTAACATTTATTTTTTTGTTCCTGAATGTTACCTAAAACTATATCCGATGGTGAGGCTCCACCTTGGGGGCCTTGGGGAGTGTGGAGCCACACTTTAATTGCCATTGTTCCCAGGTCCACTCTGACCTGGAGTGGTAGTACCTGTTAGGGTCCCAACTATGGGTTAAATTGAATCCGACTTTAAAAAACAAATATACTCCATTAAAAATCGTTCCTCAAAATAACTAGATTCGGCATTAAGAAACCTGAAAAAGGTTGATATGCCGTAAAACAAAAACAACCAACCAACCAACCAACCAACAAACATTTCTCTGCCCGATTTATTCATTCAGAGGCTCCTTTTTGTTATCATCGGGCGGTGCTAAATAAAGAGGTGCCCCCTTAACAGAGATCACTACAAGGAACATGTTATACAGGGTGAGTCACGGAAAACTTATTTTTTTTAAACAGTTTCCTTACTGAGCTTCGCAGACGAGGAATGAATTTAATAACAATAAAATAAAGAAAATCGTTTTTTTTTTTAATTTTTTTAAAGGTACGTAGAATGCCATTTTTTTTTTAATTGAGTCAAAATTCATTTATATTTATATTTATGCATTTCTCAAGTTCCCGAGTAATTTGAATTCTCTACGTGGTAATATTGTTTGGCCGCAAGATCACCTAACCTAGACCCCTGCGATTTTTTCTTGTGGAGATATTTGAAGCCAAAAGTATTCAGCTATTAGTTCTATTTTTACTGCTATTCCACCCGGAGTGATCCATCGAGTTATTGAAAACTTTGATACATTTCTTGATAAAAAAATTACTTTACAATAAATAAAATAAATATTTTTTTTTATTTTTAAATGTACGTAGTCCGCAAGTGTTTTTCGGACAATATTAAATCGGTAAAATGTTTTGTTTTTTTTTACATGGAGGTCACCACTTATCAAGGCCCGGACGCCACTCGGGGATAAGGATTATTGCATGTACAGTAATCAATGGGATAGTATCGTAGTAATCGTTGGTATTGAAGATTTGATAAAGTGTCTTACTTAAAGGGGCGGTTCATCAGGAATTTGTTTACGTTGGACTTGAACACATCCAAGTTGTAGTCAGGTGGGAAACAGGCAAACGCAAGAGAGTTCCACATTCGTGCACTTCTAGGAAAGGGGTCTGCGTTCGCGCCTGGTCTCCATAGAATGGAAATAGGCACAAACTTTAATAAAGACATTTCATATCTATCTGCGTAAGTATACTTTGATAATTATGTTTCAGTCTGAAGAAATATGGTATAATAAAATTATGGGGTGTTCGTTCGCACCTGACCTCCATAAAATGGAAACATGTCACAAAGTTTAACAAGGTTTTCTTTATATAGATCCACAGAATAATGTGATAACTGTTTCAGTGTGAACAGGTAATGTATAATACATTATGGGGTTTATCTATTTTATTTTTACTTTCATCATATTTTGCTTTGGTTTTGAAACCCCCAAATTTGAAGCTATCTCTTTACAAGCCTTCCTTTTCATAACCTATCATAAATCAGAGTCCATTTTCTATAGGCTGTTTTTGAACACAGTCAACGATGGGTACTTTTCCTAGTATATATATATATATATATATATATATATATATATATATATATATATATATATACTAGCAAGGAGACTCGGCGTTGCCCGGGATTGAATGACGATCAATGAATATTTCACAGTCCTATAATTTTATAGTCACCGAAATCTGTGAAATCGCTTCACATGCTTCTATGTAGCAACTTAGTTTAAAATATATGTTATTCTACATTGCAATCTAGATAATCTACTGTTTCTTTTATAAAAGTATTTTATGCAAACTTCTTTCCAGTTAACGGAAAATATATATTAAGAAATTTACGTGCGGGGTTTGAACCTACTTTGGTTTTGATATCCCCAAATTTGAAACTATCTCTTTACAACCCTTCCTTTTCATAACCTATCATCTATATATATATAAAAGCGAAAATGTATGTATGTATGTATGTATGTATGCATGTGTGTCTGCTAAAAAACTTTCGACGGACACAACAACAATTCAAAAACTCGTTATCATGTTAGAGCTTCATCTTTTGCTCAAAAAATATCGAAAAATTGGCCAATAACCTTCATTTTTTCGCCCCGAAACCGACAATTTTCGACCGGGGGGTCAATAAAAACGTCCCTCTCGACCAGTTCTACGCATGCGTCAGATGACGTCATTACCTGATTTACTTTAAATAGTTAAAAAAAAAACTGAGAAAATTTCATGTATGTCGCGTTAGGTCAGTTGATTATCGCGTTGGTTCATTATCTAAACGTTTTGGGTTCGAATCGTGGTGTGAGATGCCTTTTTTTTATTTAATTTAAATATTGAACCAGTGTTATTTAAGCGATTTTTCACGTAACGTTCGTTTTTCTGGGTTTTGTTTTTACTTCGCTTATCCATCTCCGACCACACACCCAAAAACACCCGGATACCCACCGATTTTTTAAATTTTGATATCGAAACAGGCTTGTTTATGCCATTTTTCACGTGTTCGTTTTTTCAGTTTTCATCGTTCGTTAGGTTTTTTGTGAAAGTACTAGCGGGGGTACCCGGCGTTGCCCGGGTGTTTGTAGGTGTGGGTGCTGTTAAATAAAAAAGAACCCGGGGGGTAGGATCTAACCCGAAGCCCTGAGGCGAAGTTTGAAAATAAAATCGGCAATTTTTTTTCGATGTTTTGATTACCCCACCCCCGCTTAATTAAAACGTTGTTTTCTTTTTTTACTTCGCTCATAACAAATAAACGTGGTCATTGACGTCGTCGTTGTCGTCGTCGTCGTCGCTGTCGTCGTCGTAACGCTCGACGACTTCCGGGCGAGCACCTGTCAAGTTGGTTCAGTAACACATTATGGCTGGCCGATTTTATTTTACAAACTTCGCCTCAGGACTTCGGGTTAGACCCTACCCCCCCCCCGGGTTCTTTTTTATTTAACAGGACTCACACCTACAAACACCCGGGCAACGCCGGGTATCCCCGCTAGTACTTTCATAAATCCGAGTCCATTTTCTGTAGGCTGTTTTTGAACCCAGTCAACGACGGGTAGTTTTCTTGGTATATATATATATATATATATATATATATATATATATATATATATATATATATATATATATATATATATATATAGTGTTATAATGGAATCATTCCAGAGGAAATCCGGGTATGAGAGCTCAATGTGGTAAACAGAGCAATAACATAAAAATTATGTAATTTCCGTGTTATATTTTTTATTATATATATATTATATATATATATATATATATATATATATATATATATATATATATATATACTAGCAGGGGGAACCGGCGTTGTCCGGGATTGAATGACGGTCAATGAATATTTCACAGTCCTATTTTTATATAGTTTTATAGTCATCGAAATTTTTATAGTTTATATAGTTTTTATATATTTTATAGTTTATATATTTTTTAATATATTTTTATAGTTTTATAGTTTATATAATTTTTATATATTTTATAGTTTATATAGTTTTTTATATATTTTTATAGTTTTATAGTTTATATAGTTTTTATATATTTTATAGTTTATATAGTTTTTTATATATTTTTATAGTTTTATAGTTTATATAGTTTTTCTCGAAATATATCATAGAACACGATCACGAAACTTAAATTATTGCGTTGAAGTTTGACTTATAAAGTAAAATTCTTATTGATATAGGCATAAATATATATGTATATATATACTAGCAGGGAGACCCGGCGTTGCCCGGGATTGAATGACGATCAATGAATATTTCACAGTCCTATAGTTATATAGTTTTATAGTCATCGGAATCTGTGAAATCGCAAGGGAGAAAGCTTCACATGCTTCTATGTAGTAACTTAGTTTAAAATATATATTATTCTACATTGCAATCTAGATAATCTACTGTTTCTGTTTTAAAAGTATTTTATGCAAACGTCTTTCCAGTTAACGGAAAAAATATGTTAAGAAATTTACGTGCGGGGTTTGAACCTACTACTTCATGCAAAAAAAAAAAACAACAACACGTAAAGCTTCAAATCTTATCAATTTCTTTGCAGTTTATTAAGAACAACTTACGTGCGGGGTTAGAACCTGCAAACCACGTTATGCAAAAACAAAACAAAAAACACGTAAATTTTTAATGAAAAAAATTCAGAAGCGTACGTGGGGAGTTTGAACCTACACAGGACGTCATGCAAAAAAAAAAAAATACGCCATAGACTTACCTACAGTAGAATTAGTTGTTCTATCATTGTTGCTAAACGACGACATGGAAAAATAGCTTTACCAATGATAGATAAATTAAAATAACGGTTTCGATTATCGGTAATTATCGGGGGTATTCTAAGAAAAAACTTAACTAAGATCACTTCCGGACTTATACACTAAGTTTCTGTAAAATTTAAAGAAACTCTGCCAGCCGTTTTGGAGACTCTAAGGAACGAAAGCACACACATACACAAAGTTGCATTTATATATATATATATTTTTTTTAATTTTTTATGACCGTTTTATCTTCCAAATACTAACAACCATTTCTGTAAGGTCTGACGAAGCTGCTGGATCATAAACATGGTCCAACATCCGAAACATATGTAACCAAACAGATAAAACGGAAATTAAAAAAAATAAAACACATATTTGCTCTGCAATAGTATTGAGCACTCTCTTCAGGTTTTTACTAATTACCAGTTTTACTAATATATATATATATATATATATATATATATATATATATATATATATATAACTACTTCATTTTCGCCACATATATATTTTATAAATTACTACATATATATATATCCAAAACCTCTGGCCTTGATGAAGGGGAGGCAAAAACTTGTTGCTGTGGTTTTAAATGATCTAAAATAACGGCAAGGGGAGACTTGATTCCAGATATTTCTCGTCTGTTATATCTATCCTCCTTTGGAAATAGTGTACTATTATGCATATCTCCAGTATCAAATAATCTTTATACACTGTGAAATGTACTTTATGTATGAAAACCATAGATATGCGAAAGTCGACGTTATGTCTAAACTTTCGCTTTTTAAAAGAGGTTCATTGTAGGGTCAAGTTACAAGTGGGATGGCGTGAGTGTGTCTGTAGGAGGGGGGGCGGAGGCGGAGAAACGAGGCTGTGTGCAAATCACGATAAAGCCGTATCAATAGAATTGCTCTCTAAATAAGTAAAGTATTCAAACTATTCGTCAAACCAAACGACGGGCAGCAAATAACGAACACAAGCGTTCGCTTTCAAATTTCTCCGGTTCACAAGAGGTTCGATTAGACGCCAACCTTCTATGCATCCGCTCATCTTTGGTTTATCATTTACTAGCAGGGAGAACCAACATTGCCCGGGATTTAATGATAATCAATAAATGTTTCACACTCCCATATTTTTTTTTTGTCATCGAAATGAGTGAAATCACCAATTTTTCATCAAATCGATTGATTGACTGCTCTAGTTGTGACTTAGTACACAATATAATGCAGTCTACATTGCACTGTAGAGAACCTATTGTTGATTTTATAAAATTATTTTATATGTTCCTAGCCTCGGTGCCCGGCGTTGCCCGAGTTTGGAGGTGTGTGGAGAAAAAAATAAAATGCTAATAGGCAGACAGGCTGTACAAGGAAGGAGGAAAAGAACGTAAAAAAAAACGTGACGTCTTTGCCGTTGCGTCCATCGCAAAACCGGTAGTGGCGCAATCAATCGAAAAGCTAGGAATGACATTCGGAAATATCGGTGAAAAAAGCGATCCCTCCCTGTAGAAAAGTGCCCAGTTGAGGGTGAGGGAATTAATTTTTTTAGCCAATTTTTCGATATTTGTTGTCTGAATGGTCAACCTTCAAAACGAAAGCGATCTCGTTAAAATCTGTCAAGTTTTACGCATACATACATAGATACATACATAGATACATACATCGATACATACATACATGATGATTGCAACGTCTTGTCAGACGCGTGCCACTCCCTCAGACATTTAAAATCTATGAGCCCAAATGCGTGAGGGAATATCTATAAAAAGATGATATTACAGAGTCTTAGCTTTGTACGACAGCTAAGTCTCTCTCTCGGTTCAAAATGTTGAGATCCAGCAACAAGCAAGAGCAAGATAGCCAGCAACAAATTAAACTGCAGACCAGCTTAATGCGGGTACTGGTCTTCCGCTTTATGTTTTTTTTAAATCGGAGATTTGCTTCTCCTAGAAAAATTGCCTTCACCACGGCTTACGGGAGCCCTCTCCACCCCAATACACATATACACACACCCAAATATACACGGTGCTACTTGGCCGTTGACCCAGAAAAAGAGTTCATTCGCCCTTTGGAAGGTCTTGTTTTTAATCCTTCAAGGAGACTAGCCGCCCTCCTAACCAAACAAGTCTGGTAGGGGAACCAGTTTAGTCGGCGGTGACCCGACCATGAGGCAGGTAGTACTGGGTTACATGGTACCAGTAGCATATGACATGACCTGACATACATACATACATACATACATACATACATACATACATACATACATTTAAACAGATAGGTGAGATTGATATTATAACAGATGGCTTGAATTAAAGTTAAAAATGCGAAAAAACATTTATCTTACTCGAATTGTGCTCTAAACAAAAGCATTTATTTCGAACGCGCCTCTACCATAGCAAACAACTTACTATTGATTTTATATCTTGAGCCCTTCGACTTGTGCGGTAATAAAACTTCTTAAATGCACATGTAGAGTATGTCTGTGTTAAGTGTTAACTTTGGTTAAAATTGTCTGTTCCTTCCTTCATCAGATTATTTAGCTTGTCGCTTATCGATACTTATCGAAGACATTCCGTTACAAAAGCTATTTAGCAGAACTACCAGATACATGAAATACATTTGTGTGAAATTCCATAAAAATCGGCCCAGCTGTTTCCGAGTTCATAGGGAACAAAACCACAGACACCGACACACACATACACACACATACACAGGCATGTTATATATTGGTTATCATTGAGGGCACCATTTATGTTTGGTATATAACATAAAAGGATTCTGTGTGCGTATGATTGTCTCTAATATAAATGGTTGTGTGTTTGATTATCATAAAGGGAATCGTGTGTGTGACATGTATTTTCAGAACCTACCTCTGCTTCTTCGATGTTGGACCATCTGGAAATTTCTCATCCTGGAGGGAGACTTGATACCTGTTTGACGAAGATTTATCACTCCAAGACGATGAATGGGTTTTATAGTTTTTATTTCACTTTCCCCAGAGGTCCTGCAGAAGGTGGAAGTGAAATCGGCCTGTGTGGGTTCTTCTTCTACACACGTCAGCGTTCGTCTCCCCCCTCCCAGTGAAGAGGAGGGATAACGGGAAGCCGTCCGTCTTCTTCAGCCCAAATCAAATCTCTCAGATCTAGCCAACCTGACCACGTCACTCATACGTAATCTGGTCAGCTGACCTTCGGTTCTGGTAAACGTGTCTACACTCCACGTTCACTCACCTCTTTCTCTCTCTCTCTCTCTCTCTCTCTCTCTCTCTCTCTCTCTCTCTCTCTCTCTCTGTAACAGGCACACATACGAACAAGTTCCTCTTATATAATAGTAGAGATATAAATGTGAATTGAACGTATTTTAGTAGTGTTGGGACGATTTTCATAAATGGAAATAAACGGAGTTGTTGAGTGTATCGAATCTAAATAAAAAAAAAGCCTATACCTATTTCCCGGTTCCAAAACTTTTTTTTTTCTTGTTTTCGTTTTTCTTTTTGTTTATATTTGTTTATTTGGTTTATTTTAGATGTGTTCATTTTTTATATTTGTTTATTTTGGTTATGTAAAATGGAAAGCCCGGACAGGAAATAAAATGTCTCTCCCCCCCCCCAAAAAAAATGAGTTCAAATATTTGTTTTATTTGTTTGTCATTTGTTTAGCACTTCGATGGGGTCGACCGACAAAAGAAGGGAATACGAACACCGTCCATAGCATTACACTTTCACCGCCACCTTTAACTTGATGGCTGCTGCTAACCATGAAATAATTTTTCAAAAATATTGAATTTTAAATCTATATATCTATAAAACTGAAATTGTCTGTCTGTCTGTGGCTGTGTGTGTACATTTCCCTCCAAAATTACTCTGCCAATTTGCAGTCTACATACACGAAATTTGACATAAGGAGTATTGAGGTTCGGAAAAATTGTTTTAATCGATTTTCAGCCAGAAATTTGGCTGGCAACGGGTCAAATTTTAATGATTTAATCTTTAAAAACTCTATCAAACTCCTCCACCAATTTTGGGTCTAAACACTTCAAATTTTAGATGTAGATTACTTGGACATGAATCTAACTTTTAATTTGATTCGAGCTCAAAATGATTAATGTTAATCGGCAAAAAGTGGGTGCAAAGTTTAAAAAATTGACTTCTTCGGTCTCTAACAAATTACTCCGCCAATTTTTTGTCTAAATATTCGAAATTTTACATAAAGTGCATTCAGACATAAGGCAAGCGTTTTAGTCGGGTTTTGGTCGAAAATTTGACTGCCAAGAGGCCACAGTTCAAAAGATTTGATCTTTGCTTTCTCTAGCAAACTATTTAATCAATTTTTAGTGTCTAAACATTTGAATTTCTACATAAAGAGTATCCAGATATGCGCACGCTTTTTAATCAGTTTTGGGGCGAAAATTTGGCTGCCAAGAGGTCAAAAGTGAAAGAGTTGACCTTCGCAATCTCCTCCGCCACTGTTGTGTCTAAACACTTTAAATTTTAGATATAGGTTACCTGGACATGAGTCATACTTTTAAATGTATATTCATATGCACATAAAGTTATAAACAATACACAGGGCCCGAGCAAAGCCAAGCTGAATTGCTAGTATATATATATATATATATATATATATATATATATATATATATATATATATATATAAGCGAAAATGTATATATGTATGTGTGTTCGCTTTTTCTGTATGTCTACAAAAGGCTTTTTTCAGAGAAGCAGTTGGTCGGTTCACAACTTTTTAAAACTTTTTATATCACATATAAATCATAATATCTCAGAGTTAACAACGAAGCTCGTCTGTCTATTTAATTTGCTTGATTTCGGGAAGATACATCTTCAACATTTGTCGCTCCCCGCATGTGGGTTAGTCTTTTTTCCTATAACATCTTGGGGGAGGGGAAAAAAGCGTTCAGCAGTAAATGAAATACTATCCCGCAGTCACACTTGACCTCATTAACTCATTAAAACGGGCACCTGCAAAATCCAAGTAATTAAATAAATTCAAACGTTTTCCCGTTAGCATTTCGCGGTGGGGCAATCGTTAACGTCGCATGTTTTTTTTTTTTTTTTTTTTTCACATTTTAATTTACAACTTTGCCTCAACGGTTCGGGTTCGATCTTCATACTTACTTTTTTTTAACCCACTCCCCCACCCCCGGAGTTTCCACACACACCTCCAAACACCCGGGCAACGCTGGGTACCGCTCGCTAGTATATTCAAGAAAGCATTACTATTATCAACATGCACTTCTTATACAGACGCCGTAATAGAATAACAGACCGTAATCATGATCTATCGATTTAGTTACCTTTGCCAGGACTTAGAATTTATTCTATAGCTGAGAAAGACTTGTTGAAAAAGTGAATCAGAAATCAATAATATTCAAGAAAATACTTTAAAAGCTTTGTCAACATTATGGGGCTAGATTTTTTAATTAATTTTTCCAATTAAAAATATGTCTGACGCAATCAATTTCCACATGGATTGTAAATCCCAGATAAAAATAGGTTGCAAAACACCTAGTAATGTTACTAGAAGCTCTCAGTCTGTTGTACCATAATGCGCGACGATGTTTCGTAGACAGCAGTCGCTGCAGTGAAACAGAGAGAGAGAGGGAGTGGATTGTAGCAGGACTAGTGACGTCACGCGCCAGCGGCGGAAGACGACGCGGAGAGTGGACAGGAAAAGACGTGAGGCCTGACGAACAGGAAAAGACAGAAGATGATAATAAATTTCCGATAGTCTGTGGAAACTCTGTGAAAATTGGTTATGTAAAAAGGAAAGCCCGGACAGGAAATAAAAAGTTTCTCTCAAAAGAAAAAAAAAAGAGTTTAAATATTTGTTTTATTTGTTTGGCACTTGTTTGGCACTTCGATGACGGACAAAAGGAAGGAGGGAATAAGAACACCCTCCATAGCGTTATAGCATTACACTTTCACCGCCACCTAAAAGATCCCAGGGACACCCCTGTGCGATAAATTTGTCCACTGCCTACCTGAAGTCTCGTAACGATCCCTTTGCAAACGGTAAGGACCACGTTTTAAAACCCTGATATAGACGACTTTTTTAGCACAAAACACGTATAAACATACATTGTGTTACTATCGGCATAAAACATTTACGAAAGTTCGCATGTCTAATTTTTTTGTTTCTTCTAAAATCTGAATTTTTTTCTTATCCTTGCCTAATTTCCCCGCCTGTTCTTATATTATGAACTTAATTACCCCATTGTTTGCAGATGAGAAAATACAGTCACACCCTGCACAACCAAAGAAAAGAAAACATAAATTCCTGGAGCTAATTACGAAAACAAAGGTCGGAGCCGAGTATTCTTGTGAAATATCTTTAAACTAAGAGAAAAGAAATCACTGTCGTGCGTCAACCCTTTTCTTATCTATTCGTCAGGTTCGGCAATTCCTTTGTCGTTTTGTTTTCTTCTATTTACAAAGATTTATTCTATTTGTCACGCGCGGCCATATTGGATTTTCTGCGTATGGTTTCAAATGAAAAATGTCATCGCTAAACTTAAATTGATATATAGTCAGAAAAAAATTAACGGCTACTCTTACTTTCAGATAACCTTTTTCTTAGCAACTACTGCGCCGACCTGGCTGAAATTTTGTATGGACCTTTGTTATGATAAGGTGCAGCGAAGAAAGTGTTATACTGGTTATTCTATCTAGAGTTATACAGGATCTTCCAAGAGTCGTGAGAACATTTTAAGTCCTCGTATCTGTTTAACTATGAATGGTATGGTTGAAGTGGGACCATTTTGATGCTAAGTGGTATAAGTTTGTTTGTTTTTTGGGCTATTGAGTTTTTATTTCTTTTCAGTTCACTCAACCAGAGATAGGCGTTTTGTGTGTTTTAATTTGTAAAAAGTGAATCAGGTACTTTATGCCCTGTCCCTCCAGGTCTCCAGACCTCACACTCTACGATTTTTTGTGAGGATTTTTGTTAGTTGTGCCCTAGTTTTTGTTTGTTTTGTTAGTTGTGCCCTATATTCCGAGAGATGTGGATGAGCTGAAAGCCTGAATATGAGAAGCTGTTGCAGCAATTGACAACGTAATACTGGGACATGTTTGACAAGAATTTGACTGTTGCTTTAATGTGTGGTGTGTGACTAATTGTACTCACATTAAACATTTTTGAACTTACCAATAACATCTTGAGAGTACAGGCTTTCTGAAAATACCAGAATCGTTTTTCCCCCTCCCATTGCAAAACCCAACTATATTCTGCAAGACAGAACAAAAATGATAAAATCCACTATGGAGAGTAGATAATTTTAGGTTGGCAGTATTTTGCGCGAACAGTTGGCAGAGTTGGTCGAAATTTTCTGTTTCTATGTCTATCCTTGTAGCCATGTCACTAGTAAGGGTGCTGGAGGTAAACGTTTTGTCTGGGCTGACGTTATCCGCCTGATAGTCAGGGACCCGAACCTTGGATTAACACTAAGGAGGCTGTCCTATCAGCAGGCGCAAAGTACTGGGACTGCTGCATTGCCATTTGGTGAGTGGATCTGGACCATGCAGTACTCTCTGGTGGGGCCTCTCGATTCCATACTAGTGGGTAATTATTACGGCTTTACCTTTTCGTGTGCTACAAAAAAAAATTCCTGTCTTTTTCTCTCTTACTTTCCCTCTCTGTACTGCTCTAACCAAGTATGCCGACCTATTCCACAAATCCCAAAACCTCAACATGAAATATTTCCAGAATAAAAACTCGATTAAACCTAGAACCCCATCTTCCAACGTAGACCCCTACTACCAGGTCTCCTTCTCCAACATCAGAGGTCTTCGTTCCAACCTTCCAGAGGTTGAAACCCAATTACAGGAGACGAAACCGAACATATCATCTCTAACAAATTCCTAATGAACCGCCCCCTTAAGTAAACACTTCATCAAATCTCCACACTAACGTAATGTACTTGCAATAACCCTTATCCCTGAGTGGCTTCCGGGCCTTGATAAGTGGTGATCACTGTGTAAAAAAAAAATTAACATTAATCGAGATATTCAATTTAAAAATGCGCACAAGATTTTTGGAACAACTTATATAGAGAGTAACATAAACGGCTCAAAAGTACATGGCCTTTCGGCCAAGATCACAGTGTAGTATATGTTTTTATGTTACACTTTATGTTTTCTGTTCTTGGTTCACGGAGGACGTCAGTAAGACGGAGAAAATGTTTATTTTTGTTCCCATCCAGAGTGCCCCTTTTACGAGAGCTTGATTTATCCCACATTAAAAATTGTGTCTAATTCTGCCCTCGTAGAGAGGCAAGTAAATAGGAACTTTAATGGTTGCTCTTACTTTTACATAGACGAATGTTTCGGCACGAACTACGTATAAAAAGCCATTGTGTTATTATCAACTAGCGGGGGTACCCGGCGTTGCCCGAGTGTTTGTTTCCGGGACTGGGGGGAGTTTTAAAAAATGTTATGGTAGGTAAGTAGGTAAGTAGGAAGGAGTCATGAGTAAAAGTAGGAAAATAAAGTGTGAAAACAAAAAAACATCTGCAACGTTAACAGTTCGGCCACCAAGAAAAGTCCATTCCAGTTGTTTAGGAAAAAAAAAAAACAAAAAAAAACGACTACGGTAGGTGGGCACGAACGTGAAAATATAATGTGAATTGTCCAACACGCTAACCACTACGCCACAGAGAACTGCAGCTTAGTTTAGTGATTTTAAATAACTTCACATGAAAGAACAACGAAGCCAAACCGGTGTTCTCTTCTCAACTGTTCCTTGTGAACGATCCCCAAACGGTGTTTAGTGGTGGCAGGGGGAGGAGGAATTTATTAGAGAGAAAATATTTTACCACTTCCATTGATCTTAACCGATTTTGGCCGTGACTTCTCAGCAGAAAAAGTATAGAAATCTAAGATTATCGAGGAATTTGAGAAATAATAAGCCTATAACACACCTCAGATATTGTTCTGCCGTTTGTGCATGTTATATTTGCATGAAATATCTTGATTTTTAATCCTATTAATGTCAAAATCAGACGGGAAAAAATGAGTTCATTTTATTTATATATATATATATAATATATATAAGATTATCGAGGAATTTGAGAAATAATAAGCCTATAACACACCTCAGATATTGTTCTGCCGTTTGTGCATGTTATATTTGCATGAAATATCTTGATTTTTAATCCTATTAATGTCAAAATCAGACGGGAAAAAATGAGTTCATTTTATTTATATATATATATATAATATATATAAGATTATCGAGGAATTTGAGAAATAATAAGCCTATAACACACCTCAGATATTGTTCTGCCGTTTGTGCATGTTATATTTGCATGAAATATCTTGATTTTTAATCCTATTAATGTCAAAATCAGACGGGAAAAAATGAGTTCATTTTATTTATATATATATATATAATATATATAAGATTATCGAGGAATTTGAGAAATAATAAGCCTATAACACACCTCAGATATTGTTCTGCCGTTTGTGCATGTTATATTTGCATGAAATATCTTGATTTTTAATCCTATTAATGTCAAAATCAGACGGGAAAAAATGAGTTCATTTTATTTATATATATATATATATATATATATATATATATATATATATATATATATATATATATATAAGAATAGAATAGAAGAAGAAGAGATATGTAACATTCGCATGTCTAATGTCTTATTTCTTCTGAAATCTGATTTAATTTCTTATTCTTGTCTTATTTCTTCCACTGTTCTGTTTTTATGAACGTGATTACCCCGTTGTTTGCGGATTAGAACACAGCCACAACCTTCTCCACGTAAAAAAGAAAAGATTTATTCCTGGATCTGTCGAAGCCGGGATTTCGTGTAAAATATTTTTCAGGTTAGAGAAAAGAAATCAGTGTCGTGTGTCAACTCATTTTTTTTTTCTTGTCGTCAGGTTTGGCAATTCCTTTGTCGTTTTGTTTTCTCCTATTTACAAAGATTTATTCTATCCATCACCCGCGGCCATATTGGATTTTCTGCGAATGGTTTCAGATGAAAAATAGTATTGCAAAACTTAAATACTTATATAATCAGGAAAAAGTTAACGGCTTCTCTTACTTTCAGAAAAAAAAACACCTTTTTCTTTGCAACTACTGTATTCATCTGCCTGAAATTTTGTATGGGCATTTGTTACAATAAGGTGCAGCGAACAAAGTATTATAATATTCATTCTATCTAGAGTTATACAGGATGTTCCAACAGTCTTGGGCATATTTAAATCCTTTTATCTGCCTTACTATAAAGTGATGTAATCTAACGCTAAATGCATTAATTTTTTTTTAATGTTATTGACTTTTTTTTCGTTTTTTTTCAGATTCAGTAATGGCGTTCACTCAACCAGAAAAAAAAGGCGTTTTATATTTTTGAATTTTTAGAATTCTGAATCATGGACATTATGCCCCGACCCTCCAGATCCCCAGACCTTACTCTCTTCATTTTTTATTTATTTTTTTTTTTAGGGGATTTGTGTTAGTACTGGTCTATGTACCTCCCACTCCGATTCCGAGAGACCTGAATGGTCTAAAGGCCAGAATAACAGAAGACGTTACAACCATTGACAACGCAATGCTGTAACATGCTTGTAAAGAATTAGACTATCTGCTTGATGCGTGTCGTGTAAGGAATGGTATGAACATTAAACATATTTGAAAACTCACATAAAAACGTGACAGTACAGGTTTTCTGAATATACCTAATTCGTTTTTATATCATAAACAGTTCTCAAGATATTCAATTTCAAAATATGGCTAAGACTTTTGGAACAAACTATATATAGAGAAATATTAACCGCTAAAAACTCCACAGCTTTTGGGCCAAGATTTTTTTTTTACATGGGAGTCACCACTTATCAAGGCCCGACGGCCACTCAGGGATAAGGGTTATTGCGTGTACAGTAATCAATGAGATAGTATTGTAGTAATCATTATTATCGGGGGTTTTGATAGAGTGTCTTACTTAAGGAGGCGGTTTGTCAGGAGTGTGTTTATGTTGGACTTGAAGACGTCCAAGTTGTAGTCAGGTGGGAAACAGGCAAGCGGCAGAGAGTTCCACTGGCGTGCAGTTCTAAGAAAGAAGCTTTGCTCATGGAATCTACGTTTGGATTTAGGCACAGATAAAGAGTGGGGAAAATTATTGACATTAGTTTCAGCCAGACGGGTCTTTCTCGTGAAATATTGGCGAGAGGGGGACGAGAGCTTGGAGCTCAGACGAGCACCTGCAATGATCATGGAGTAGTATCTGTTCTGCTGCTATACTTCATGTTTTCTGTTCTTGGTTAGTGTAGGAGAAATCCTTCTTGACTAAGACAATTTTTAATTTTGTTCCTATCCTGAGTGCCCTTTTTAGGGAGCTGGCTTTTCTCCACATCGAAAACCCGATGTCTAATTCTTCTCTCATAGAGAGGCAAGTAAATAGGATTTATAATGGTTTCTCTTACTTTTACATAGACGAATGTTTCGGCACTAACTAGGTATAAACATCCATTGTCTTATTATCAGTTTGTAACATTTAAGAAAGTTCACACGTCTTATTTCTTGTTTCTTCTGAATTTTTTTTTCTTGTCTTGTTTCTTCGCTTGTTCTGTTTTATAAACTTGATTACCCCAGTATTTGCGGACGAGAACACATCTACAACCTTCACAACAGAAGAAAAGAAAACATTTATCCATGAGTCTAATTACGAAGAAAAGGTCGTAGTTTAGTATTCGTGTAAAATGTCTTTGAGGTTAAAGAAAAATAAGTAAGTGCTGTGTGTCAACCCGTGTCTCTTTAATATTCGTCATTTTTATTCTTCTATCAACAAAGATGTATTCTCGTCGTCACCTGCGGCCATATTGGATTTTCTGCGTATGGTTTCAGATGAAAAATCTCTTCGAAAAACTATAAAAAAAAAAAAGAAAATGGCATCTACGGAAATAAATGGCGACGAGGAAGACGCCATTGTGAAAAAAAAAAATACGCATATAATTAAACGAGAAGCAAAAAGAGGGGAGAAT